>NC_143254.1:53323931-53475446 GCF_984573655.1 Nuphar pumila
CTCCCAAACCCGAACACACGACCCTTTTTGGGTTCACCTGTAGCAGTCACCCATGCTGCAGGATCAAAAGACGGATGCTGAGTGGAGTCATCGCCATATTGTTATATCATTTGCTGCTAGTATGCCTCTTACAAAGTAATAATTAGAATATGAATTAATAATTACAATGTTTATGATAACATAATTCAAAGTAATTTGTATATTATAATGTTTATTAATACAATAAATACATACCGTTGTCACTCTCGCCTTCTCTGATACAAAATCTCTCGTGCTCTTACGTTTATGTGTTTCAACAAACACATCCTTGTAAGACACAATGCTTTCTTTTTCTGCTTTCTTCAATGTGACATGAAATGATTAATAAGTATGCAGAAATACTCACAAATTTGACAATATATATATATATATATATATTGATGACTTTCATTTTCTTCTGGTGGCTCCCAAAAGTCTTAGATCCACCTGTGTGTAAATGCGCATCGGATATCGCTGTTCGGTTTTTATGCAGCCTTTGTTGAGCGGTTTCGAAAATCATTGCTCGCCCACTTGCCGCACATGCCCTCCCAATAATCTCTCCTGACAGTAGTCGGTCCATGGCCCTTCCACTGCAGTGGATCATCTATCCCACCAGCTACTTTTTTTGCTGCAGTCTTCATATTATGCAGCATGTCGACAAATCGATTGGCAGCCACCTTCTGCCACACTACCCTCACGTCATTCTCCTCGTTTGCACTCACGAAGCAATGGGAGGCCTACAAATACTTTCAGAATGTTAGCACACATTTCAATAAAACACTGATTGTTATGATAAATGATTGCATACCATGAATAAGAAAATTAAACTGTCCAATACCTCTCGCAGGTACTCTTTTCATTGCGCTACTGGTCTTGGAAGATGATGCAGTAATGACTTCGTAATTCCTCGTATTACTTCTTGTTGCTCAAACCTCGTACTGCACATGAAAAGATACACATTAACAATCGACCGTCAATATACATTTTTTATAAGTTAATTATTGAACAAGTGACAACGAAATACTTACGGTTGGCCATCGATATACACTATTTGAATTACTTGTCGTGGGTCACACGGAGAAGACCTTGCATCTGGCGTATGTGGGTCATGTGTAGGCGAAACAACACCTACAGAATAATGAGTTAGAAATTCATATAATGTAAATTTCAACTAATCAAATATATAATTATTTAAATGATATACATATCGAAGAAGCCTGTGAAGATAAAGGCTCAGACTGGCTACCACTGGGTGCTCGACGACTGTATCCTTCACTAACCATATTCTAACAATATAAAATGTACTGGCAATACATTCAAACATTGCATTGCATTTCAATATATTCAAATCATTCTAATCATTCAGATCAAATTGAAAAAACCTTCATGCAAGACATTCAAACATTGCAACACATTTCAATATATTATCAATACAATACATTTCAATACATTCAAATCATTCAGATCAAATTGAAAAAAACTTCATGCATGACATTCAAACATTGCAACACATTTCAATACATTCAAATCAATACAATACATTTCAATACATTCAAATTATTCTAATCATTCAAATCAAATTGAAAAAACCTTCATGCAAGACATTTAAACATTGCAACACGTTTCAATATATTAAAATCAATACAATACATTTCAATACATTCAAATCATTCAGATCAAATTGAAAACAACTTCATGCAAGACATTCAAACATTGCAACACATTTCAATATATTCAAATCAATACAATACATTTCAATACATTCAAACCATTCTAACCATTCAAATCATTCATATCAAATTGAAAAAAACTTCATGCAAGACATTAAAACATTGCAACATATTTCAATATATTCAAATCAATACAATACATTTAAATACATTCAAATCATTCATATCAAATTGAAAAAAACTTCATGCAAGACATTCAAACATTGCAACACATTTCAATATATTCAAATCAATATAATACATTTCAATACATTCAAATCATTCAGATCAAATTGAAAAAAACTCCATGCAAGAGATTCAAACATTGCAACACATTTCAATACATTCAAATCAATACAATATATTTCAATACATTCAAATCATTCATATCAAATTGAAAAAAAATTCATGCAAGACATTCAAACATTGCAACACATTTCAATACATTCAAATCAATACAATACATTTCAATACATTCAAATCATTCTAATCATTCAGATCAAATTAAAAAAACCTTCATGCAAGACATTTAAACATTGCAACACGTTTCAATATATTAAAATCAATATAATACATTTCAATACATTCAAATCATTCAGATTAAATTGAAAACAACTTCATGCAAGACATTCAAACATTGCAACATATTTCAATATATTCAAATCAATACAATACATTTCAATACATTCAAACCATTCTAACCATTCAAATCATTCATATCAAATTGAAAAAAACTTCATGAAGACATTAAAACATTGCAACATATTTCAATATATTCAAATCAATACAATACATTTCAATACATTCAAATCATTCTAACCATTCAAATCATTCATATCAAATTGAAAAAAACTTCATGCAAGACATTCAAACATTGCAACATATTTCAATATATTCAAATCAATACAATACATTTCAATACATTCAAATCATTCAGATCAAATTAAAAAAACCTTCATGCGAGACATTCAAACATTGCGACACATTTCGATATATTCAAATCAATATAATATATTTCAATACATTCAAATCATTCAGATCAAATTGAAAAAAACTTCATTCAAGACATTCAAACATTGCAACACATTTTAATATATTCAAATCAATACAATACATTTCAATACATTCAAATCATTCTAATCATTCAGATCATTCATATCAAATTGAAAAAAACTTCATGCAAGACATTCAAACATTCCAACACATTTCAATATATTCAAATCAATACAATACATTTCAATACATTCAAATCGTTCTAATCATTCAAATCAAATTAAAAAAACCTTCATGCAAGACATTCAAACATTGCAATACATTTCAATATATTCAAATCATTCTAATCATTCAGATCATTTATATCAAATTGAAAAAAACTTCATGCAAGACATTCAAACATTGCAACACATTTAAATATATTCAAATCAATACAATACATTCAAATCATTCTAATTATTTAGATCATTCAGATCAAATTGTATTATAAGTTATATTTCACTAGCTCGTGAATGACTCATCATCACTTGTCTGACTTTCATAGTCTTCTTCCTCTTCCTTTTCCTTCTCCTCTTCGTCATCTTCTTCTTCTTCTTTATTTAGCGTCCATCCACTTCGTATATCATTTGGATCACATTCTTCCATGCATGTGCCATCAACCAATGGAGATATGACATGCATACCATGTGCTTCATCGTGACCATAAGAGAAGTCATATATATCATCTAATTGATAATATTCATCATCTTCATCAATCTTGTCTTCCTGTAACTGATCATACTCGGGGTATAGTTTAGACTTCACCTTACAAACTGTCCACAATTAATTTCTATCTGACTTTTTTGTAGTCGGATATGATGTATAGTACACTTGTTGGGCTTGCGAGGCTAATATGAATGGTTCATATGTTCCAAACCTTGACTTACCATTCACCTCCATAATGCCCGAGACTTTGTCGACTCTAGTTGTTGTGGGATCAAACCATTGGCACTTGAATAAAGTTAAGCTATTATTTGTGCCTAAGTAAGTCAACTCCATTATTTCTTCTATAACACTGTAGTAGTCATGTTCATTTTCACCATAGTTGTTACCCTTGACGCACACGCCACTATTCATCATTGACTTGTTGACACCGTAGTCTTTTGTATGGAAACGATAACCATTTACGATGTACCCGTTGTAACACTGCACAACTTTAGACGGACCATTTTGTAAATCACATATTCCTTGATCTTTAACATAACCATGGTGAACCTATAAGCACAAACAAGGACTATGATCACGACAAATATCTTATTGTTGTATAAAGGGAAAAAATGTATACAATCGTCCTTACCAACTTTTTCAACCATGCAATAAATTTATTTTCACGTTCTTTCTGTACTTCTACATCAGTGAGTTGTGAAAGTTTTTTTCGCAACTCCAGATCAAATCCTATACACTTAACATAAACTTATTTTACCGAACCATGTACACATGTATAGAACTTAATGTTATGTATTAATTATACTTACTCAATGTGTGGGTCGATTGTTGAGCAATTGAAAAGGATATATATTTGTGTTGCATCTTGCTCTTGATCTTCCAAGAGTCTTGACCGACAACTGCCAAATGCATATCCAAGTGGTTCAAATATGGACAATTTGTCAGTTCCAGTTAATTGTTCTCCATCATCATTACGAGGTGGGCATGTGTAACGTGTTGGAATATGAGGTTCAAAGTACATAGATGAGAAATTTGAAATCTCTTCCAAGGTGTACGCCTCACAAATAGAGCCCTCTACTCTTGCTTTATTCTTAACCTTTTTTTTGAGGTCAAACATGCATCTGTCAACAATATACATCTCGGATTACAATAAATTTCTCAATAGTATTGAAAAGAAAAAATTAAATAAACATATACATTTTAAATGGGTACATCCACCGATATTGCACAGGTCCACCAACCCTAAGTTCATATGGCAAATGTATGACCACATGTTTCATAACATCAAAAAATGCTTGTGGAAATATCTTCTCTAGCTGAAAAGTAGTAGTTACGACAGATTCTTCTAGATTTTTTACCTCAGATACTACAACTTCAGTTGCGCACAATGTTCTAAAAAATCTACTCAACTTGGACAATACCTGCCATATAGGTTTGTCTAACATATTATGGAATGCTAGAGGTACCAACCGTTGCATAATGACATGGCAATTATGGCTCTTTAACCCATATAATTGTCCCTCGTCTATCTTCACAGCCCGAGCAATGTTTGAAACGTAGCCGTCTGAAAATCTCAATTGTCACAACCATTGACATACCAGCTTTACTTGATTTGTACCAAGCACATACCTTGCCTTTGGTTTCAGTACATTGCTATTATACTCTTGAGTTCCAATTCTGATCTTTTACATACCACTTTTAAATCCATACGTGCCTTTGGATTATCCTTTGTTTTCTCTTTCACATTCATTACTGCATTAAATACATTATCGAACACATTTTTCTTCACATGCATGACATCCAAATTATGTCGTATCAATAAGGTTGGCCAATATGGTACTTCCCAAAATATAGATTTTTTTGTCTAATTATGATTCTTCCCAAATCTAATAAAGGGTGTTTCCCTACGAGCATCTGTCATTCCACATGAAAAGTATCGCAATCTTCTTAAAATCTCTATGCCAGACAACCTTGTTGGTGGACCTTCTATTTCAGTTGTGTCTGCTCGAAACACATTCTTTTGTCATCGGAACGGATGATCGCTGGGTAAAAATTGACGGTGACAATCAAACCAGCACAACTTCCTTCCATGCATCAATCTAAACGATTTTGTATCCTTCATGCAGTACGGACATGCTAACCTCCCATGTGTACTCCAACCAGATAACATACCATATGCAGTGAAGTCACTGATTATCCATAGAACAACAGCCTTCATATTGAAGTTTTATTTTTTGTGGGCATCGTACGTGAGAATACTGTCATCCCACAGTATTTTTAGTTTATCAATCGATGACCTCAAATATACATCAAGATTTTGGCCAGGAGACGTCGGACCAGGGATCAATGGAGACAAGAAAAGATTTTGACGCTTCATACACAAGCTTGGAGGAAGGTTGTATGGGGTGACAAATACCGACCAACACGAGTATGGGTTTGATCTACCCCAAAATGGATTAAATCCATCTGTACATAAACCTAACCTAACATTTCTCACTTTCAAAGTGAAGTTCGGATAAGTACGATCAAAGTGCCTCCAAGATTCTACGTCAAAAGGATGTGTGATCTTGTCTTCATCATGTCAAACTTTATTTGCATGCCATATCATTTGTTTAGCTATCCTTGAAGACATAAAGACGTTGCAATCTAGGGGTGAGAGGGAAGTAGTGGAGTGACTTATACGACACTTCTTTTGACCTTGTGCTACCATTTTCTTTTGTCTTTGGCTTGAACTGAGGATGTCCACATGATGGACATGATCTGCTTTTTTCTTGATCTTTAAAATACAACATGCAGTGATTGCGACAAACATTTATCTTTTGATACCCCATACCTAGAGCATTGACCATAACCTTTGCACGATAGAGATTTTGTGGTAATTTCTCATCTTTGGGCAACATACTCTTCACAATAGGGCACAAACAGTCAAAACATGATTGACTCAAATTAAACTCGCACTTCAAATTCAGTAGTTGAAGAACTGCAGATAGGATAGTGTGACTCTCGCAACCATTCAACAGTGATTCATCAGCATCTCTAAGTAAGTCATAGAATGTACTAGCTGCATCGTTTGTTGCTTCTTCCTCTACCCCAGTTGGTGTATCACTATATCCCAAAGCAGAACCCATTTTCGGTCCTGCAACATCAAATATCAGGTCCACATATGGATTATCGTGCACCACATCCACCCTTGCATCATAATTATTCCAAAATTATTCACCATGAAGCGTCCAATTTTGATAACCACTAACAAAACCCTTCCTGTATAGGTAATGTCTAACACTATGAGGTTTACAAATCGATTGTTCTTACACATCGTGCAAAGGCATCTGATCTGATCGATAGGATCCACTGTACTGACACTTGTCATTGTGAATTCAATAAAATTGTCAACACCATCCATATATTCATGTGATACCTCATTATCAACTATCCTACGATACATTCATTCACGGTTTGCAGTCATTTTGTCCTAAAATATTAAAATATTTTCATCATCAGTTAAAAAAAAATCTTAATAATGCTATGATGACACAAATATATTCATTTAAACAAAAAATTCATGATACAATTTCACATGGAAGGCATAATCAAATAGAAAATAACTTCGTGCAAGGATGGATATAGAAACATCAAACATTGCAATATATTCAAATCATTCATATCAAAACATATATCAAACATGTACCTACAACAAACACACTCCAATATCCCACTAACTACTATCATGCTGAGCATGGAATCCACACTCCAAAAATAAGAACACTTCTACTCATACATTAAAATCATGCTCAACATGATCTTCAAACGCCATCAAAACAATCTTAGATATCCACAACTATGTGAGTGTGTGAACAGAAAAGTGTTGCATCTAATAAATTAAATGACATGTGATGTGCTTGCATCACTTACTCACCACGGGTATTTACCCGATTTTGCATTGTATTTTTAGCCACATGTGATGCTTAGCACTAAGCATCACATGTCTTTGGCTCAGCAAAGTACCTGCGAAGCACAAATATACAGTACAATACAGGGAGGCAGGCTGGAGGGTTACCTGCGAGGTCGTCGGAGACAGGATAAAAATGTTAGGGATGTCCGAAACATGAGCGGAAAAGAGAGGGAAAGGGGATATCCAAATGGGGGTGTCGGCCTAAGTCGGGTGCACGACGAAAGGGTCTCGACAAGGTTGCCAAAGAGGGGGGTAACAAGAGGCGAAAAGGGAGGCAGGAGGAGGCGAGAAGGGGGGTGGCAGGCTGGGGGTCGACAGGCAGCGATAAGGGGGGCCAAAAGAAAGCAGGTTGGGGGGGGGGGGGGGGGTGAGAGGAGGTGGGAAGGGGGGCGGCGAGCTAGGGGTCGACAGGGAAGGGGGGGCAAAAGAAAGTGGGCTGGGGGGCAAGAGGAGGCGGGTCGGGGGTCGACAAGCGGCGGGAAGGGGGGCGACAGGCGATGGGTTGGGGGGCAAGAGGAGGGGGGCGGCAGGCGGCGAGCTGGGGGGTAAGAGGAGGGGGGAATGGGGGGTGAGAGAATACGGGAAGGGGGGTCCTGGGTTGACAGGCGGTGGGAAGGGAGCCCAAAAAAAGGCGGGCTGGGGGTGAGAGGAGGCGAGAAGAGGGACGACGGGTCCAGAGTCGACAGGCGGTGGGAAGGGGGGCAACGATCGGCTGACCGTGGGGCAATAGGAGGCCGACGGGGGGGGGGGGGGTCGACAGCGGTGGGCAGGGGGGCGACGACCGGCGGGCAGGGGGAAACAGGAGGCCGACCGGGGGGCAACGGGAGGAGGCGATCGACGTAGAGCAGGAGGGGGCGGTCGTCGGAGAGCGGGAGGGAGGAGGCGATAGCCGGAGAGAGGGAGGGGGCGGTCGAAGAAGAGCGGCGTGGGTGAGGGAGGAAAAGATCGATTTTGTGCCCTAGATAGGCGTTTTACATCGACATTTAGCGATAGATAGGCAACAAAAACATTTCATCGCTACCTAACGAGCGCAATTAGCGATGAAATATTTCCATCGCAAACGCCGTCACTAACTAGCGACAGAAAAATTCTATCGCCACATCCGTCGCTACGTCTGACAGGAAATTTTTTGTCGCGAATCCGTCGCTAATTAGCAACGGATTTGGCGACAGAATTTTTCCCGTCGCTAAGTTCACACATATTTTGAGTGTTTACGGTGGATGGTTTTCTCTCGCTAATCCGTTGCAATTTTATGATGGAAAAAATCTGTCGCAAAGTTCTGTCGCTAATTAGCATTTTTCCTGTAGTGAATATTTGCGCTGGCTAACACAAATTGATATCTTGCTTATGACAGTGGTGAGTTTATCATATGGTTGCAGTGAAGATGATATATCTTAATCATTGAAAAGTTATGTAGAAGTGAATATTTGTACTAATGACGCACTTAAATAAGTGAACATGTGCACTAATGATGCACATGATAAGAAGGGTGCAAACATTGGATTCACTCTTGACTTGAATGTTCCAGCAGAAGAAATGCAATTCAATAATGCATTAGATGATCATGACAATACACTTGATAAAGGTGCAGATACTAAGAATGTATATGATAGTACACTTGACTCTATTCCCGTAGAAGGAATGCAATTTTATAACGAGGAAGCTGCATACAAATTTTACAATGATTATGCCTTAAAACTTGGCTTCAGTGTTAGAAGGTATTCTTGGTCAAAAAATGTACAGGGTGTCATGGTGAGAAAGGCATATGTTTGTTCTAAGGAAGGTTGGAAGAAGTCAAGTGGAAATCCAACAAGGAGTAAGCCAGATTCAAGATGTAGTTGTCCAACGAGAATGGTGTTAAGAAGACTTTCGAATGGGAAATATGTAGTTCGTATTTTAATCAGTGATCATGACCATGAATTAGCAGCTTCATTTATAACTCTTATGTTAAGGTCACACCATGAAGTAACTGAAGTGCATGCTGCAATTGCTAAAATAGCTGATAGCGCAAGCATTATACTAAGGAAGACATACAATTTATGCGTGCACATAGATGATGATCGCGAGAATGTGTCATTTAAACCTATGGATCTAAAAACTACTTGAGAATGAAGAGGACAAATAACATAAAGAATGAAGAAATATGTTCTCTAGTTGATTACTTACAGAAGAAATCAAGCAATGACCCTGGTTTCTTTAGTGCAATACAACTGTATGTTGTGAATATGTTTTGGGCAGATTCAAAGTCAAAAGTAAATTATGAATGCTTCAATGATGTGCTTGTTTTTTATACGACATTGAAGATTAATACTAAACAGTGGTCATTTGTGCAGTTTGTCGGAGTGAACCATCACTCATAGAGTTGCATATTAGGCGACGCTTTTTTGTATGACCAGACTAAGGAAACCTTTGAGTGGTTGTTGAGAGTATTTACATAGGCAATGAATGGAAAGCACCCTGAAGCTGTATGATATGAGTTTTTGTGAAAATGATTTTTGAAAAGATATTTTTATATGAAAAAGCAACGTGAAAACCAGACACCAAATATAAAATCGGCTCGCATGAGTGGTGGAGTCTGGGTCGATCTCAGAGAACGGGGGATACTTGTATTTAAACACACAACTAAACTATGCTTCATTGCCCAAAATGTAAAAGTATGAGAAAATAAAACTATTTAACTATTACATCAATGTTTACCATATGCAGAGGGTTAAAAATGATTTTATTACAACCCAACATTTGAATTAAATTCCTAAATTCTAAAAGAAAAGCAAAAGGTGCCTTCTACGTTGGCGCCTTGTGTCGCATGTCGGATGCGCGCCACCATGTATCTTGCTCGCTTGCCTTCGCTCCGTGCTTTCCTACACAATACGAATACACAAAGCAACAAAAGAAGAAGAAATAGAGCTATACTATGTGAAATGCACTAAATGAATGCTAAAAACTAAATGATAATTCACAAATTGAATGCTAATGCTAAATGCTAATGCAAACAAATGCAAACTAAAAAAAGACTAAACACCACAAGTAATGCTAATGCTATATGCTTAACAACAAGTAAAAACAAGTAAACAAGTAATGCTAAACAGATGCAGATAAAATTGAATCTAAAAATTGAAATGCAGCAACTCTGATGCTATGAGGAACTAAAATGTATCAGATGCAACAACTAATCAATGAGTAAATGAATTAAACACACACACTCTGCTAAACAACTAAATGTATAACAACACGAAAAAAAACTAAACAACTAAATGCTTTGAATATGAAATGCCTAAAAACAATCTAAAAATTAATGTTGTAACATATAATATGTGAAAATTTAAAATCTAAATATCCAATATGCAGAATATCAACGAATATGATGCAGTGAAAAATGATATTGCAAATTGGTTGGCTTAAAAACAGTAAGGATATTGCAAAACAATAAGGAAAATACAAAACAGTAAGGAAAAAAAAACACTGTTATTTATTGCTATTCACTATTGTTCACTGCTGCATATTAATCGTTGGACTGAATGCTAGCAAATGCAAATCAGATTTAGCAAATGCTGGTAAATGCACATCAAACACAATGCTAGCAATTTCAAATCAAACACAATGCTAACAAATGCTAGCAAATGCAAAACATGCATATGCACATTAGATCCAATCACACACACAGATGAAAATTATGCTAAGATGCACAATAGATGCTGGAAACAGAATACAAACCGTGAATCTCACGGTGATGCAAAGCAGAGACCTTGAATTTCATGGTGGATTTCAAAACAGAATCTGTGAAACTCATGGTGATTCAAAACAGAAGCTATTAGATTCACAGTCGATTTCACAGAAGAGTGAAAACACACAATCACGGCAGATCTCACCGTGAATCAGATTCGATTCACGGTGAAATCGATGTAGGTTATGTAATGAAAGCAATGCAGCTCTAGTAAATGAAATGTTGATGCTATGCAGGATAGAATGTGATGGAGATGATAAATTGGCAGTGATTCAGAGTGAATAATGCAGATGATGAATCAGAATTGCAGAAATAATGGTAGATCTAAAATATGATGCTGAAGAATCAGAACATACGATGATGCCAACTTGCAGAACTAAGCTAACTTATAGAAATGAACCGTAGGCACAAATGCTATTGTGAAAAATAGGAGATGAATATCTATTTTTTTAGAGGAAACTAAACAGAGATGATGATGTGTGAAATGCTATTGCGAAAATAGGAAATAAATAGATGATACTAAAATTGACAATCAAATACACAATTCGATCTATGTATATCTTTTATTTTTAAAAACACTTGAGCTAATCTGAAATGCAATCAGCAGAAGAAAGAATGAAGGATAGAATGAGAAGAAGAAGAAGAAGAAGAAGAAGAGGGAAGAAGGAGAAGAAGAGGGGAAGAAGAGAAGGAAGAAGGGAAAGGAGGCGTCGGCTGAGAAAGGGAAAGACCCTTTCTCCTCCTTTTTGTGAAGCTTAAAAAGGGGTTTGGGTTTGTTGTGGTCAAATTACCACAACTCCAAAAATTTTCAGAAAATTCTAATAACCTCACTTCTAAACAAATCTTATTTGCTAAAAACCTGTATTTCTCTATCTTTACTAAAATCAAGACTAAACCTATTCTAAATATTACTTTTTTTCTCATTATTTTTCTAACCTAACTTTCTACATTAATTACAAATGATAAATTTTGAACTAATATTGCAAAATAAACTAATTTTTTAAGCATTTTCTATTTTTTATTCTTTTTGCACATTTTTTTGAAACTAACAACAAACTCTGGTTTTTAATATTTTTTCTATTGAATCATGCATAGTTTAATATGAATTATACTCTAAATTGTATGCATGAATAAATACCCCCATGCTTATCTTTTGCTAGTCCTCGAGCAAACTAGAAAAATGCAAGAAACACAAACTATCAACTAACTCACTTTCGTAGGAATCACGGTTGCATTTAGCACATGCAACAAGCTCTTTCAACCCCTGGGTTACCCCAAGTGAACGAGTGAGGTCTCGTGAGGGTTTGTAGTGATACTACCCACAAACATCTATGTCATGTATACATAATATTATACATCCTCACAAGTAGTAGGTAATTAAAGACTTTATTTTCACAAATATTTCCTATTATTACATAACCAAAACATAATTAGAGTCTTTTATATACCACCACAGAATAAAAAGATTTCTTTCACTTTTCTAAATATCATAATTGTTTATGTTTTATTCTTTGGAAAATCAAATAAAAATAGGTTATTGTTTACTTATCCTCATTCATATGTTTCCTGCACATATTTTCTCAATTATACTTCTAAGCAGTGAACTTTTTCCTTTTTAAGCTCTTCTTTTATGCCCTGTGCAATGCCAATATCTTTTATACTTTTCAATATAGGTCAAAGATATTGACTAGAACACAAAAATGACTTCCTTCATTCACCTTTTTGATATGAGACCCAAACACTTCAACTTGTATCTGTTCTTAGCTACTAAGGACCATGAATATTTCCACTCTCCTTTTCGAAATGGAACCCAAATGCTTCAACTTGCGTCTAAGCCCCATCTACTAGGGATTGTGAAATTATCCAAACAACCTAACGCATGTTCTTTTTACTTTTGAGCTCATTTTTGCGCTTTTGTTCATTTGCTTAGTTTTTCAAAAATAAAACCATGCATATTCATATTTGTGATTCAAAATAAACTCTAACATGTATCTGTCGTCATTTCTTTGAAATCCATATAAACAACCATAATTTCTAGATCCATGTCAGAAAATTTTTTTGTGGGGCTTAAAAATCCTCTAAAAAAACATTAGATTTGAAATAACATTTATATAAGTTCAAACTTTTTCTTTAAGAACCTACTTTTCATGAAAGATGTGTAAATATGTGCAAGAACGTAGATAGAAATATCAGGGTATGCAAACTACTACACCCTCCCCTATGCATGAATGACATTGTCCTAGTGACACTCTCCCATGCTTATATGAAACTAAGTGAATGCACATAAGACACAATAAATGAGGAAAAAGAGTAGAAACACCTGATATGAATTATGAATGCATGTTCTACAACTGTAATGAATGCAATGTATACATGACATAACATGAAATTGCATGAATAAAACGAAAAAGAAAAAATAAAACCTAATAAAATCTACAAATCTCAAAGGCAAATCTAATAATATACAAACATATGGGCTCTCCCTTAAAATGCTAAGTTTCACGTCCCCAGCCAGACAAATCCCTGGAAAAACCCTTCATCGTCCATGAGATCAATGGACATAAAGTCAGCCTCAATCGGGTTCTCTGGGAAAAAGAGTGTCATCTGTGATATTGCGCACTGTGTTTCCACCCACTCTACCCCTAAAAGTGATATCATGACTCTCTCCACAGGAAGACAGGAGATTAGTCTCCTCTTGAAGACTACTCTCGAAAGGAGAGTCAAGGACCAATCGATTATCACTGAATGTAGACTCAAACAAAGGATGGACATGATCTTGCTTGACTAGGTCAAGCATCTTTTGCATTCACATCTCTTGCTTGCTGTAAGCAATCAATGGTCCTAATGCCTGGGAGAATGAGGCTCAGTGAATATATGATGACAATACGAATTGTGGGCCTTGACCCTTCTCCTGGGGCCTAATAGAAGAGATCGACTGGTCAATGGGTATGGCATTGGGCTTATGAGTCAATTCCTGAATGGGGTGATACACCTTCCCATTCTGAAGGGATGTAACAAATTTGACCTGCGCAGGATGTGAATATGTGGGGTGCAGGTCAAATGATATAGAATCTGCTCCCTTTGGGATGACAACAGGCCGACTAGATAGGCTCCCCTCGCTTTGCCTGTTGAAGGCTTGAGCCAACTGTCCCATTTGAGTCTCTAGCTTGGCTATTGACTGCTTGTGGGAATAAAGAGTGACCTTAATATCAGAAAAGGTCTCTAACATTTTCTCCTGAAATGATATGCGCGATGTGGTCTCTTGAGAAGAAGGCATACTATATTGGGGATGAACCTGTGGAACTATGGGACGCGAGTAACCTTGTGAAAAGTTACTTTGTTTATGCTGTGTCTGGGAAAGCTGATGGGGTGGGTGAAAATTGGGGTGGTTTCGCCATCCCAGGTTATATGTGGGTGCAAATGGATCATGCACAGATCTAGCGAAACCTTGGGCATCATTCACCTGCTCCTGAACGAATTCAGGATATAGCGGTGCTGCCGAACACTAAAAAACATAGTGTGCAGGGCTAGCGCATAGCTCACACACTCTTTCTACTGGACTTCACAAAGACTTGGCAAGGAATTGATCTAATTTCCTAGTCAACAGGTCAACCTTGGTTTGCAAATCTCGCTTGGACCCTACTTCAGAAATCCTAACTTTTCTAGGACCACTAAGCACAAATGTAGTCCTATTGAGCCGTGAAGATAAGGCATAATGTATCGCGTTCTCACTCAAGGTCTTAAATAAATACCATGCCTCGTCCTCACTCTTGAGCATGAAAGTACCCCCACACGACGAATCAACCATTTGTCTGTCCTTCTTGGTCAGGTCATCATAAAAATATTGCACCAGTTTCCAACGAGGCACCTGGTGGTGGGGACACTTGCGGAGAAGATCTTTCATCATCTCCCAAGTTTCATGAAATTGTTCTCCCTCAATCTGAGAAAAACTAGTTATGGCTTTACAAAACTGATTCGTCTTACCAATTAGGAAATACTTTTTAAGGAATTCGCGCTGCATTCCTTCCCAAGTGGTAATCTGAACCGTCTCAAGAGCCTTTAGTCAGTGCTTGACTTTATCTTTGAGGGAAAACAAAAACAATGTCAACCTCAATGCATAATCTCCAAAGTTGTTAATTCGCACAGTCGAGCAAATCTCAAAGAATTCGTCGAGATAATGATATGGATCTTCGCTGCTAAGGTCGTAAAACGAAGGTAACATTTGGATAACGCTGGTCTTGATCTCAAAGTGGTTCACTCCTACATCAGGTCTCGTGATGCAGGAGGCGGGAGTATACTGTTTTGGCATGAAATACTCCCTAAGAGGATGAATTAAAGGCTGATTGTCGGCCATGGTGATGGGACAAGGTGTTCTCCTAACGAGAGACACGTGATCCTCAAAAGACTCAACTAGCTCAGGGTCGAGCGATCGTCGCTCTTGCATGCACCAACAGAGTAGATCGATGCGGCAAATGTCCTAACTTTAGGTTTTCTACCTAACTAACGTGCTAGCGGCCAAACCACGCAAACCCCAAAGCAAGTAAAAAAAACAAATACTAAAAACTGGAAATAAACAAAACACCACACAATTGCACACAACAGGGATTAAAAAAATGAAATCTATGTGCACGGTACCAATTCATACAGTCACCTCTAAAGAAATCCTATAGGTGGTTGTACAGGAAAAGTAAGCTCTTCTCTACGTTATGCAAACACGTGGTTCTAAAACCTAAATGCAAAAACAAACTAGCAATCCTAGACAATAAGCAGGAATATAAACTATCAATCCTAAGTAATAAACGAAAATATACACTAAACAACCTAAAATACGTAAACACATAATCAGAAATAAAGTGAATACTCATATTTCGCCATTCCTCGGCAACAACACCAAAATTTGATGTGAGTTTTTGTGAAAATGATTTTTGAAAAGATATTTTTATATGAAAAAGCAATGTGAAAGCCAGACATCAAATATAAAACCGGCTCGCACGAGTGGTGGAGTCCAGGTCGATCTCAGAGAACGAGGAATACTTGTATTCAAACATGCAACTAAACTATGCTTTATTATCCAAAATGTAAAAGTATGAGAAAATAAAACTATTTAACCATTACATCAAATGTTTATCCTATGCAGAGGGTTTAAAATGATTTTATTACAACCCAACATTTGAATTAAATTTCTAAATTCTAAAAGAAAAGCAAAAGGTGTCTTCTATGCTCGAGCCTCGCGTCACATGTTGGATGCGCGCCACCACGTATCTCGCTCGCTTGCCTTTGCTCCACGCTTTCCTGCACAATACGAATACACAAAGCAGCAAAAGAAGAAGAAATAGAGCTATACTATGTGAAATACACTAAATGAATGCTAAAAGCTAAATGATAATTCACGAATTGAATTCTAATGCAAACAAATGCAAACTAAAAAAAGACTAAACACCACAAGTAATGCTAATGCTATATGCTTAACAACAAGTAAAAACAAGTAAACAAGTAATGCTAAACAAATGCAAATAAAATTGAATCTAAAAATTGAAATGCAGCAACTCTGATGCTATGAGGAACTAAAATGTATCAGATGCAACAACTAATCAACGAATAAATGAATTAAACACACACACTCTGCTAAACAACTAAATGTATAACAACACGAAAAAAACTAAATAACTCAATGCTTTGAATATGAAATGCCTAAAAACAATCTAAAAATTAATGTTGTAACATATAATATGTGAAAACTTAAAATGTAAATATCCAATATGCAGAATATCAACGAATATGATGCAGTGAAAAATGATATTGCAAATTGGTTGGCTTAAAAACAATAAGGAAAATGCAAAACAGTAAGGAAAATGAAAAAAAAAACACTGTTATTCACTGCTATTCACTGTTGTTCACTGCTACATATTTATCGTTGGACTGAATGCTAGCAAATGCAAATCAGATTTAGCAAATGCTGGTAAATGCACATCAAACACAATGCTAGCAATTTCAAATCAAACACAATGCTAACAAATACTAGCAAATGCAAAATACGCATATGCACATTAGATGCAATCACACACACAAATGCAAATTGTGCTAAGATGCACAACAGATGTTGGAAACAGAATACAAACCGTGAATCTCACGGTGATGCAAAGCAGAGACCGTGAATCTCACGGTGGATTTCAGAACAGAAACCATGAATCACATGGTGATTCAAAACAGATGCTATTAGATTCACAGTCGATTTCATAGAAGAGTAAATACACACAATCACGATAGATCTCACCGTGAATTAGATTTGATTCACAGTGAAATCAATGCGGGTTATGTAATGAAAGCAATGCAACTCCAGTAAATGAAATGTTGATGCTATGCAGGATAGAATGCGATGGAGATGATAAATTGACAGTGATTTAGTGATTCAGAGTGAATAATGCAGATGATGAATCAAAATTTCAGAAATAATGGTAGATCTAAAATATGATGCTAAAGAATCAGAACAGACGATGATGCTAACTTGCAGAACTAAGTTAACTTGTAGAAATGAACCATAGGCACAAATGCTATTGTGAAAAATAGGAGATGAATATCTATTTTTTTTAGAGGAAACTAAACAGTGATGATAATGTGTGAAATGCTATTGCGAAAATAGGAAATGAATAGATGATACTGAAATTGACAATCAAATACAGAATTCGATCTATGTATATCTTTTATTTTTATTTTTAAAAACACTTGAGCTAATCTGAAATGCAATCAGCAGAAGAAAGAATGAAGGATAGAATGAGAAGAAGGAGAAGAAGAGGGGAAGAAGAGAAGGAAGAAGGGAAAGGAGGCGTCGGCTGAGAAAGGGAAAGACCCTTTCTCCTCCTTTTCATGAAGCTTAAAAAGGGGTTTGGGTTTGTTGTGGTCAAATTACCACAACTCCAAAATTTTCCAAAAAATTCTAACATCCTCACTTCTAAACAAATCTTATTTGCTAAAAACCTCTATTTCTCTTGCTTTACTAAAATTAAGACTAAACCTATTCTAAATATTTTTTTTTCGCATTATTTTTCTAACCTAACTTTCTACATTAATTACAAATAATAAACTTTGAACTAATATTGCAAAATAAACTAATTTTTAAGCATTTTCTATTTTTTATTCTTTTTAGATATTTTCTCGAAACTAATAACAAACTCAGGTTTTTAATATGTTTTTCTATTGAATCATGCATAGTTTAATATGAATTAAACTCTAAATTGTATACATGATCATTGTACTTACAGATGGTGATCATGCAATTGCGGTTGCAGTGTCTCATGTATGGCCAGATGCACATCATCGCCTATGTTTATGACATATCTTTCAAAATGCAGCAAAGAATATATGACACATATTTAATTAGAAGACGGGGTTTGATAAAAAGTTTATAAGGTGTTTACTTGAGAACATAGACGAGGTCACCTTTATGTCTGATTGGGAGAAAATTATTCAGATGTACGTCCTTGAAGACTGTGTGTGGTTATAAAATTTATCTGCATATAAAGAGAAGTAGACATTGGCATATGAAAGACAATACTTTTGTGCAGGTATGATAAGCACACAAAGAGTTGAATCTATGCATGACACACTAAAGAAAACCTCGTATTCATGTTTAACAATGTTTCGCTTCATGGAACAATATGAATTATTTATAGAAAGTATTAGACGGAATGAGCTTGAACAATATGTAAAATGCTTCAACACACGCCCTGTAACTTTGGGCATGAAAATATTGATGCAACCTGCAGATCTGTATACACTAACTATATTTAAATGGATTAAGAAGGAAGTTATACTGGTCATAAATTGCAATATATAAGGATGTATGCAAACCGAGAATATGCACAAATACCATATTATATGGGAGGGCGAAATACATCCAAAAAGGTAAGAAGCATATGTTACGTACAATGTTGACAACAGAATAGTTGAATGTATATGAAAAATGTATGAATTCAAAGGTATTTTATGTCATCATGCATTAAAGGCACTTAATCAAGAGAAGATACAAGAAATACCTAAGTCATATTTAATGTGAAGATGAATGAGACAAGCAAAGATTGAACTGTTGGATACAGATAATGTCAGTGGATATGATATTGATGAGAAGTGCCATATAGCCTCCTGTTACCAACAATTATGTACGTCAATTATGCATGTTGCAAATTTGGTATCGAAAAGTGAAGAAACCTATGTATGCATAAGAAAAGTGTCAAGGGACTTACTTAAAAACATGCAGTTAATTCACCAGTAGTCTATTGCAGCTCATGAAGATCAGTCTAAGAAAATGAGAGGGAACAACAAAGGTGAAAATCATGCTTCCCCTGACATGCATGAGAAGTTGTGCCAAAGCATAAACATCATCTTCAACAAGTCAAGAGTCAACATTGTAGATTATGATAGAAAAGTTCACCTAGAGAAGGGTATAAAAAAGAAACCTTCCTCTGATCACAGTCATCGAAGGACAAAGGGTGCACTAAAATTGGTTGGCAAGAAAATATCTAAGAAACAACAAACCCCTAAGCAAAAGTAACCAAGTCATTTGCTTGAACATATATGTAATAAATTATATTGTTTCCCATGTAAATTGCATTACGTACAACTTATTAATATCTAACTTGTGTAATTTTCAACATGCAGCAATACTCTACAGATGTACACTACAATGTTGGAACTTTCGATCCTCCCAACCAGTTTGAGTGGAATGATGACATCAATTTTATAAGTCTTTTGGTATGTAATCAATGTTGGGAGGATGTTTGCATTTCTTGTTAAACTTAATGTAATATCTTATATTGTTTTGTTTCATGATAGGCTCAGTTCAATTCAAAAGTGAGCAATGAAACACATGAATCACGTGTGAATTCTTTAGCTACATAATTGTATTTGATTGTATTAACATGATCGATCGTTGTAATATATATCATTCACATATATAAATCGTTGTCTCATCTAGCCTACAGAGCTTTAGTTTTGATACTATTGGTAAATACCATTGGTAAATCGTCGTTGTTTTGTGCTTATACCATTAGTAAAAATCATTGTCTCATGTAGCCTTCACAAGTACAAATCGTTGTAGATACAAAACACTTTTTTCCTTTCAGTATAATTTTTATTTATGAATGCTAAACATGTGATGATGATTTAAACAAGGGGTGCTAACTAATATAGCATTTACCGACTTCTCCCATTTGGTAAATCACTATTACTAAATCGTTATCGCTGACACATTTGTGGTTGTAAACCATGCCGATGAGTTACATTTACTATATGTGCATGATCATTGTTAACTCGATGTAGTTTAATTTTTATACCATTAGTAAATCGCCTTTGTAGTTTCTTATCGCGATTTACTAATGGTATAGGAATAACGTTTATATTATATAAACCGTTATACCATGTAGTGTCCTATGGCAATTTATTTGTTATATAAATCGTTATACCATGTAGTGTCCTATCGTGATTTATACAATGACATCTATGTCGGTCACAACTGGATGAAAATCGCACTGTACATGAATACAAATTGCGGTAAAAGTTAGCCTTTTAAACATAGCTTACATGAGTACAATTAGAAGTACAATGTATAGAATTTGTATTTGAATCGAGATAGATGTATATATTTTGTATTTGATTAAACAGAATGTACTCAGCAATATGTATACACAGTCTATTACAAAATTTGCATACAATATAAATTCTATTTCAAATATCTATACATCATATTACGCGTGGTGGGCTCGCGTCATTCATTGTTCTGTAAATAAATTGTATTATAAATAAAAAACATTGTCTCATCTAGCCTTCACATATATAAATCATTGTACATATATTGTATTTGAATCATTGCACAAAAAGTTCTATAAATAAACTGTATTAAAAATAAAAAATGTTGTCTTATCTAGCCTTCACATGTACAAATCATTGTAAATACAAAATACTTTTTTCCTTCTAATATGTTATATAAATCGTTATACCATATAGTGTCTTATAGCGATTTACATAATGACATCTATGTCGGAGACAACAATTTGCCTTTGCTACAAATAACAGTCTAACTTATTGACGTGTATAGTAAAAGCAATTTATCATGTAGCCCATCAACACGATTTACAACAACATCAATTTACATAGTGTCCTATGTAAAAGGATGGAAAACACAAATCTTTTCATTCTTGAAGTATATATCAGCATTCCTCTTGATATCAACATTTATCAGTATTTATCAGCAATTCTCTTGAAATTGAGGTGATTGTTGAATTTTTATTTCAACCGAGAGATATTTATATAATTTGTATACACAGTCTTACAAAATTTGTATACACAGTCTACAAAACCTGTTACAAATCTTTGTACATCGTATTACTCTTGGGGGGCTCGCGTCGTTTGTTGCCTTCTAGGTATTCTTGCCGTCTGAGTTTTTTTCTCTTCCGCAATTAGAAACTCCATCATTTTTTTGCATAGTTCTGTAGGAAATCCAGGTATATCATCTTGCAACAAAAAGGTAATGTGAGACCAATATAGAAATTGAAACCCCAATAATCTAGGATAATAAAACATGTTTAAGTGTAGACCATACAACATCGAAATCAAGTTCTTGTCCATTGTATATTACTTCAATATACTTTAATATAAATACACCACAATCGACGTCATTATTTTGTAAAAGAGCATTAAGTGCGCAATGAAACCTTCACTCGCTAATGTCGACACCCAAGACGTCTTTGAAGAATCCTACCTACGGTTTATGCAGAAGCAAGTAAATTCTAGGCCACCGTACAAGATATGATACACTTATAGATAGAAACTTACCAAATGCATAATGTCATGTTCTATACCAGTGTGAAAGTCCAATAAGTTATAGCACCATAGTTGTTTTTGTAAATCCATCAAGTATAAAACCCAATACCCAGACGATCGCCATAATGTAGGAATCAATATCTATAAATTGATGATAAGATATCTTACAAATCGATATGAAAATTTCTATTGATAACTTAGAAATCAATATTAAGAATAACATACAAATCGATATTAAAAATCAAAACAATATCTTAAATCGATATAATATCTTACAAATCGATAGTAAAAATCATGTTAGGACTGTTATGCCTCACAAACCTTGGACAACAGGTTTCTTCACTTACCTTTTCACTTGACCAAAAGTCTCTGCAGTGATTGTCGTTACCCCAGCATTGTAGTCCATCTTGAAATCCAGTGGCGTATGACAATCGGCGGACGAAACTCTGTTGAATGAAGCAGTGATAATAGTAAGGTTAAAACATGAAGCAACAAGAGTAAATAAAAAAAGAAAATAAACATATAAGAGAACCGATATACCATGAAATAAGGGTTGCTGATACATCTAGTATTGGTTGTTGCATTGCTTTGAATATATATGACGAAATCGTGTATAGTCTGTTTGCAATAAATATGCACATGTTAATATACATACCCATGGCATACATAAATGTATAACTGATAGTGGTTTCATATATACAAAATTATTGATAGTGTTTTCTTCTGTAAATTCATCTCGCAGTCGGTTGATGTTCTCTTGGAGCTCTTTGCTGAGTTTTCAGGCACCTTTTTTTGTGGATGTTCCACTTACATTAGCAGAATATTCAATAAATGATCTGTCACATTATATTGTAATTCCTTTCTATAATACACAAAATAAGTTGAATATACGACATAAAAGAATCAAATTTTGAAGATACTCATCACGAGGTTTATAAAATATACACCTGATTCACTGTCTCTAGTCGTGTAGTTGTCGTCGTCTTCTTCCTTGCCATCTATACCCTCTTTATGATAAAGCAGGTTATATGTTTGGCCCTCAAAGACGTCATTTATAAAGGAAACATTGGTTCATCTGTTCCTTACTCACAAAGCAACACCCTCATGAACTTGTGTAACATGTCATTCATTTATAAAGGAAATGTCATTTCACATCCCACTCATTTTTAAAAATCATGTGCAAAGTATATAATAAGCAAATAAACTACATTGAACATAAATTAAAAAATGTCGTTTCATTTGCAAATCGCTATAGAAAATAGAATATCGAGATAAGATTTTTATAATATAAATCGTTTCAAGGCCAAACCATTGGTCATGATGTATTGTAACCAAATACTCATATTTTTTATAAATGAATGTGGTTGTAAATCACATCGATTTGTATTTATAAAGTTACCGTGACAACAATATGTCTTTGTGAATGATATTGATATGTAATATCATGATTTACTCATCAATTTGCAACTATTACTAAAATATTGTTTTAGTATAAAACTTAAATCGGTATCAAGTTGTAAATCGATTTGTATTTATGAAGTTACCTTGATTTGTATCGTTGAAGTTACATCGATTTGTACTTTACTAAGTCTAAACATCGTGTCGATTTGTTTATTATTTTGTTTTCTTCCTTTTATAAATCAGTCATTATGTAAATCGTTTCATGGCCAAACCATTGGTCATGATGTATTTGTAAACACCCCAAATTTTCCTCCTCATTCAGTATTCATCCATTTCATGTGTCATTGCTTCTCATTGCATGAATTCAACATATCATTTCATTGCATTGCATAGCATTGCATGTCATTACATCTCATTTTCGAGATCCAACACTCTTGTTTTCAAAATATTTAATCCAGATTTGAGTTTTAAAACTTTTTCTTTCGAAATCAATTTCAAAACCTGGGTTTTTACTCAACATTCTGTCATTTTCCAACCCCAGGACTTTGTATTTTGAAATATTTTCTCAGAAAACAATCTGGATTCATTTCAAACTCAATTTCAATTGATTTCAATTCTTAGATGAAACCCATTTAGGTGGTGTCACTTCTGGATTCCTTTACTTGTCAAAAATCTTCAAAAATTTCAGAGTCCTAGTTGGATCAGGACTTTTTTTTCAGAGTCCTAGTCGGATCAAAACTCTACTTTTCACTACCTTTTTACCTGTCTTTGAAGAAAACCTTTCAAAATCTTCTGTTTTGGCCAAAATTTCAGAGTCCTAGTTAGATCAGGACTCTTCTTCAAGAGTCCAGTCGGATCAGGACTCTTCTTCAGAGTTTCAATTGGATTGGGACTCTAATCTTTTACAACTATTTTTATCCATTTTCAATCAAATCTTTCAAAATCTTTCAAAATGAGTCAGAAACTCAAATTTTCAGTCAAAACAGGACTCTGTTCAGAGAGTCCTAGTTGGATCAGGACTCTGATCCCGATTTCAATTTTGAGATAAATCTTTCAGAAATCTTTCAATATACCAAAACTATTACACTTTTATCAAAGAATTTCAAAATTCTGAGATTTTATCTCAGAGACCTGATCAAATCAGGACTCTACCCCAGAGTCCTGATCGAAGCAGGACTCTATCCAAAATTGATTTTCTCACTTCATTTTCACTGGTTTTCAAAAGCTTTGCCCAAATTTCATCATTTGCTTATCAGAAAACCAAAATTCTTAGAGTTCTGATTGAATCAGGACTTTTTCTTAGAGTCCTAATCAGATCAGAACTCTGAAGCAAAATTCAATTTCATCATGTTTTTAACTGTTTTTCAAAATTCTCTCATTTGTTTTCTCAAAAAATCCAAAAATCTGAGAGTCCTAGTTCAATCAGGACTCTGTCCTCAGAGTCTTAGTTGAATCAGAACTCTGTTTTATTCCAGTATTCGTTATTGTTTTCACTATTTTGACAATTTCTTTCATTTGTTTTTCAGAAAATACCAAAAAATCTAGAGTTTCAGTCCGATCAGGACTCTGTCCCAGAGTCCTAGTCCAGTCAGGAGTCTGTTTTTACTTCCATTTTCATTTATTTTCATTTGTTTTT
Organism: Nuphar pumila; assembly: GCF_984573655.1. Taxonomy (NCBI): domain Eukaryota; kingdom Viridiplantae; phylum Streptophyta; class Magnoliopsida; order Nymphaeales; family Nymphaeaceae; genus Nuphar; species Nuphar pumila. The sequence goes on from NC_143254.1 coordinate 53,348,885, forward strand.
AAAAAATTAGGTCATTTTTTAGAGTCCAGTTAATTCAGGACTCTATTTCAGAGTTCTGATTGAGTTAGGAGTCTAACCCTGACTGTATTTTCTGACTTGTTTTACCATTTTCGATGAAATCTTTTCAAAAACTCCTTCATTTGGCTTTTAAAATCCAAAATCTCAGACTTCTAAGAGTTCAGGACTCTAACCCGGAGTTCCAGTTCGCTTGCGACTCTGTTTTCAAAAAACTTGAATTTCAATTATTGATTTTAACCCCTTTTCAAAGTTGTTTTCAGTGTTATTTCAAAGATTTCAAAAATCGATGTGGGCCCACTCAGTTGGAACCATATCCAGAGGAGTCCTGACCCAGTTAGAACCCTTTGCCATTTCAAAAATTTTAATTTCAAAGTTTACTTTTGAAAATCTTTTGAAAACTTTCTTATTTTCAAGTTTTAAAATCACTTTTTGAAAAACTCAAGAAGGGCCCACTCGGGGTGGCGCCATATTCGAGTAAGTCAGGGCTAGATTAGGGTTAGTCAGTGTCTTGGTTAGGTTAGGGGTTTAGAGGAGTCAAAATCAATTTTAAAAATCCATTTTATTTAAGTTTTAAACCATTGGTTTTTAAAGGTTTCAAATTCAAGTTTTAAAAACCAAATGTGGGTCCATACTAGGTGGTGCCACATTTGGACTTTCTAGGGTTTAATTAGGGATTAATTAGAGTCCATTTAGGTTAAAATTCTCTAAAAAAATCATCCTCCCCATGTGGTTTATCAAAAACAATTAAAAAGAGTCCAAAAAAATCAAAACTCTTCCTAAATAAATCTAAAAAAAAAAATTCTATAAATAGGGGACCTAAAGGGGGTCAAAGGAGCTCTTTTTCTCTCAAATTTTCGTGGCTTCTCTCTCCTCTCCAGCACCTCCACCTTCCTTCATTGCAGCTGCAGCCCCAAGGTGAGTTATTTAATATTTTTTTATTAGTTTTTTTATGATTTTTCAATAGATTTCACCATGGAAACTCTTGTGTTCATGGATTTAACCATGGATTTCATCCAAGAACCCCAAAATCAATTCAAGAAGATGATCTAACTCTATTCCATGGTGTTTTTCATGATTCTAATCCATTAGAATCGTTTATTACATTATTTTTTATATTATTAACCGATAAAACATGTGATTTACCCTTTTAATAGGTTAAATCTATGCTTTTAAAGGTAACATCAAATTCCAGCCATTGATTCCATGTATTTTATTTATTTATTTGTTTATTCATGTTTATTACACGTTTTCCAGCATAGAAATAATTTTTATTTTACTGTTTTAGTGTTTATTTTATTGTTTTCATTAGTTAATGCATGTTTTCTCAAGTTTCTTAGATTTCTGTGTGTTTTTAGTTTAGAACAGAAAAGAGCATGCTGTTTCGGATTGAAATATTCACTGTTAATTGCTGATTTTTTTATATGTGATACATGCATATGTAAATGAACTACTGTAAAAAAATAAAAGTTTTTGGGATTCAAGAACTCTGTCTGACAAATCAGACATCAAATCGGGTTTTTAAAGCTTTAAAATCGTTGTTAAAATCAAGAAGGTAACTTGCTGTGATGATATTTTTCTCATCCTGTATCCGATTTGAGATCTGTAAAGTGCCATGGATTCATATTTATTAGATCTATCTACTGTAAAATTTTGAGATTTTTTGATATCTGTTTAGTATTTTTCTTTTGACAGAAAGTGTGATTTTAAATTTAAAACTCGTTAGGGTTTACCAAAACCCTAATCAGACATGTGTTACTCATAGATCCCAAACCACAGATCCAATTCATTATCTGTAAAAAGTGAGTATTATTATTTTGTTGTCTACTATGCACTTATAAAATTTCAGAAATTTTTGATTAAGTTTGATATTTAATTTTGTATTTTCAATCCAAAGTAGCTGTTTTAACCCTATTAGATGTGTTAGATTTTAGTTCAGATTGCCGGAAGGGTTTCTCCCTAACCGAAGATGCTTTTTCCGATCTATAAATTGAGAAATATCTGTTTTTCTTCCTAGTATGTCTCTGTAAAAATGCAAAAGTTTTCATGGAGGATTGACCCCTAATTCGGGTCTAACTTTGAAACTGATATGTGACCTAGGTTAAAAATAGCTTATTTTAGGTTGTTAATGCAATTTTTGGATTAAAATAATGTCAAAAAATTATTTTTGCAAGTCCAGTCTGATTTTAAGGTTATAAAAAATTCAGGTACCAATTTTTATGAGTTTTGGAATCCGTTTGATGCCTGAATTAATAAAATTACAAAACAGGATACCTGAAAGATCCAAAAACACTGATAAAATCACAATTTTGGTGATATTTCTTGATTTTTGTGCATAAGTCTGTGATTTTAGGGTTTGTTCATGTTTAGAATCATATTAGGATGTTTCATGTTTTATTTTGTGTTTATTTCCATCATAAATCTCAAGTTTTTACCAAAATCTATTTCAGAAAACCCTGATTTCAAGGCCATAGTCTTGCTATCAGGGGCAATTTGGTCATTTGACCTCAATTTTGAAATTCTAAACCCTAATTTTTCATATTTTTCATCATGTCACATCATATTTGGTTTAATTTATCTTTATTTTAATTTTAAAACTTGCATTTTACAAAATATCTTTCTGAAAACCTTGATTTCAAGGCCATAGTCTTGCTATAAGGGGTATTTTGATCATTTTGACAACAATTTCGAAATTTCATATCTTATCTTCCTTATTTATTCAATCTTATTTCATCATTTCGATTTAAGGGAATCATGGCAAAAAGGCTTATGTCTAGTAAAATCCAGCAATTTCCAGATATTGTTGGATAAACCTAGAAAAGCCAACATATTTTCACTAACCAGTTTTTCTAGTTTTGCAGGGACATTAAAGATTTTATTTTTCATGTATTTAAATTAAATAGTGATGTAAATTAAATTAAATTTGGAATAAGAATTTAAATTTCAGCTTAGACTAGGATTGCATTGCATATAGTTTAATTCTGCAAATATTAAATGTCTGATGAATGTATCATTCATGCATATTTTTATAAATTCACTATGGTCTACACGAATTGCACGTGAACTAGCTCTTATGGAGTTGACAAACTTGGTGGAATTTGTATTTATGGCCATAGTCAGAATACGAATGATACCCAGATTTATAATCTTCGTATTAGCCACATTCAGCCTACACTCTTAGGCTAACTTCAAAATGCACTGCATTTCTCAAAAATATTTTCTCAATTCCTCAAAATAAAGTATTTCAAATCCATATTCATTAATTTCATGCATTTGTAAATTCCAATTTCAATTCAAAGAAATCAATTTTCTCAAAAATTTCCTAAGTCTTATCAAAAAAATTGATTTTCTCAAAATATAGATTTGCCAATGATATTTCAAGTATTTTCCAAGTTCCAAATTCGATTTTCTAAGTTATATTTTCAATTTCAAAGTTTGAATTCAAAGAAATCAAGTTTTTCAAAGTTATTTCACATTTCTCAAAATCGATTTTCACAAAAACCTCTAGATTCTACAGAAATCGATTCTCATTTTCTCAAATACAGTATCTCAATCATGATTCACGATTTTCAAAGAGTTTATTTTCCAAATATTTTCCAATCTTTGAAGAAAACATCATGTTTTCAAATATACATTTTCAGAAATTCATAGCACATGCCTGATTCCTTGTGCATTTAGGAATTAGAATATGGTTTAGACAAGTTGAATAGAGCAAAGCAGTAGATTGATCCTTGGTTCAATTACCCCTGGTAAAGACGCCAGGAACGGTTGAACCTCGTACCGACAGGCGAGTCCCATTCTTCGGAATTATCCCGCATTTTAAAACGGAGGCGAGTTATTTTCAAAATCTTTTTCAAAGGTCAGTTTGACTCGCAAAAAGTAAAAATTTTGCGATGATAACAGTATTGTAACTAAATACTTATATTTTTTGTAAATGAATGTGGATGTAAATCACGTTAATTTGTATTTATGAAGTTATTGCGACACTGATATGTCTTTATTTGTCTTTGTGAACGATATTGATATGTAATATCATGATTTACTCATATCGATTTACAACTGTTACTAAAATATTGCTTTTGTATAAAACTTAAATCGGTATCAAGTTGTAAATTGATTTGTATTTATGAAGTTACCTTGATTTGTATCATTGAAGTTACCACAATTTATACTTTACTAAGTCTAAACATCATGCTGATTTGTTTATTATTTTTCTTTTTTGCCTTTTATGAATCAGTCATTATGTAAATCATGATAGGACATATCGTTTACATAGATAAAACTTGTAAAAGTAAATCGTGATAGGACAAATCGCTTCCGCTTTATGTCCATGGCTGTACAAATCATGATAGAACACTTCCTCTATAAAAAACAAATAGTGATCTATTATAGAAAGAATTATATAATTATAGAATGTTACATTACAACGAAGAATTATAGCTGGTTGCAAGCCAATCGGTATCAAGCAAATCGCGATAGCACGTAGCCTTCATGCGTACAAATCATTTCAGCCTTTTATCAATCATTGTGTAAATCGCGATAGGAAGATAGCTCATAAAAGCTAATCATAATTTCTACAGTACACAACGCTAAACACTTCTTCAATTTTTATTTATGAAAGCCAAACATTACAACAATTTGTTCAGTAGCACTCGTGTGTTACACTTATTAAAAAAAGAATTATACAATTATAGAATCTCACGTTACAAAAAAGAATTATAGAATTACAACAAAGAATTATCGATATACAAAAATCACACAATTTTTATTCAGTGGCACTTGACGACTCAGATGTACTATGATATACAAATCGTGACTTTCTTTTCTTTGGTGGACTCTCTTTCCTCAGTGGCCTCTTGTTTTCCTCAATCTTATTAAAACCAATGGTAATCATCTTTACCAGTGTATCATATCGTGACCGCATTTGTCTTCCCAATTTTTGCACTTGCTTTCGTAACTCCTTATTCTCCCTCTCTAACATCTCTAACCTTGCGGTGAAGACTACCTTCTTCTTTGTGAGTTGTGTTGGCTCATCATCGTGTACTGCAACTAAGAGAATCATAGTTATAGCCGGAGGGACATGATGAACGTTATTTCTAAGTTGGGAGACGACATGCTGGGGGACATGAGGGACCTTACTTTCATGTTGCTTCTTCTCAATCTTGAAATTTTCATGCATGGGTTCCCAATATTTTTGAAATAGTTGAGGTCATATTGTCGTTCTTTTTAATCATATGTTATGGCATAAACACCTCCTTTGTTCCAGCTATCCAATTATTTTCTGAAGCATTCATGTCAATTCACGTTCCTAGCCCCACCACTATTCATCTTCCTTCTCACTAACACAGACTGCTTTGGGGTCGATTGTCCCAAGCTAGCTTGTAGGAGAACTCGACTACCATGCTGCAACTCGACTTCAGATTTGCTAAACTATCAAATATCATAGCTAAACAGTCTCGTAGCCTCAACAACAACCTTTTGGTCCTCGTCCTTCCCATCTTCATATGGTCTTCGCACAACCTGTACATTAGAGATTATGGTTTAGGTATAGACATAATTATTAATGCTAATGAATACTAAATATTAAAGTGATTTATAATAATGAGTGTTAAATATACTATAATGATTATTACTAACAAGTGCTAAATATATTACAACCATTTACCTCATTTAATTACAAACCATCTAAAATGAACTTAGAATTATCCTCCTTGACATTTATTGTAGCCCACCGATCGATCTTGAAAAAATCGCAAATCGCATGACCACACTGAGGACGTAAGGCAACAATATGCTCCCATGTTCAGGCCTACAAAAACAATATATTAGTAAGACTATAATCTTCAATGATCTTAGTCTACAACTACTAAATATATAATAAACAATTACCTAGACAAATGGCCAAAACCTTCTGACGATTTTTATACCCTTACTCGCACGGTAAAGTTGACTGTATAAGTGTGCGAGCATAGCAGCACTCCATGCATAGTTGTCGACTTCATCTAAGTCTTCCAAGAACTGCAGTCACAGGTAACTTAACCTCGAACCAGACAAATAAAAAATAAAGTAAGTCCAAAAAAATAAAGAAGGAAGTTGTGCAACTCTTGGTCAGCTATTTCATATGCACATATAGCGAACTGACCTTCCTATTTATTACGGAAAGAAGAAACTTTCATCGATATGGAATTGCCTCCACCAGAAATACATTTACCTCAGTCCTCCATCGACAATCCTAGAAGGGCCATGCACTTGTTCCTTGCGTTATAGTTTGAATCTTGTGTAAGGACAACACTTTCATGACACTTAAGACCCGTAATTTGTGCCACATCTTCTAAGGTCATGGTGATCTCAAAACCATCAAACTGGAATGTGTTTATCTTATGATTTCACTTATTGACCAGGTGGGTCATGGTGTTCCAGCACATTTCAAAATAATGCTGGTCCAGAAGGCTGCCAAAGTGCATATTTTGTAATCGGTCTTTTTGATATTCACTCATCTGTCCATATCACGATAGAACTACAGGCCACTGACACCGCTCATTGAGATTTTCACCTGGTGCTCTACTTCTCTTTGAGCTTTTCACCTGGTGCTCTACTTCTCTTTTGACCTTCCTATAACATAAAATAGTATATTATTCGTATCAAATCATAATTAGTCCCATTTGTACTTTTATACATCATTGTATACAATATTCGCTATATAATAATCATTATACACTCGCTATCATTGTAATCGTATACACAATAATCGATATCAAAGTAATCGCTATAAGTACTAATCGTTATTACGGTAATCACTATTATGGTAATCGCTATACATAGTAATCGCTATCACAGTAATCACTATACATAGTAATCGCTATCACAATAATCGCTATACATAGTAATGACCATCACAATAATCGCTATATATAATAATACCTATTATAGTAAATCGTTATTTAATCGCTATACGTATTAATCGCTATACATAGGTCACAATAATCGCTATACATAGTAATCATTATATATAGTAATTGTTATCACAGTAATCGCGATATATAGTAATCGTTATCACGGTAATCACTATACATAATAATACCTATCACAGTAAATCGTGACAAACAGAAGCGATTTACATACCTTTGTCACACTTTTCTCCTCTTTATCCCCTCCCTTCCTCCTCTGCCTTTCTTGTTGCTCCATCATTCGCTCCTCCTCCTCTCTCCTCTGCCTTTCTTGTTCCTCATTCATTCTCTCCTCCTCTGCCTTTCTTGTTGTTGCTTCGCTCCACCACCTCCCTCCTCTGTTTTTTTACTTCTTCATTCCTTCGCTCCTTTGCCTCCCTCCTCTGCTTTTCTACTTCTTCTTTCCTTTCCCTTTCCTTCTCTTCCTCCTCTTGCTTCTTCCTTTTTCTTTCCTTATCTTTCTCGTCCTCTTTCTCCTTCCTTTGCCTTTCCTTCTCTTTCTCGTCCTCTTTCTCCTTCCTTTGCCTTTTATTCTCTTCCTCATCCTCCTTCTCCTTCCTTTGCCTTTCCATGTCTTCCTTATCATCATCCTCCTTCCTTTGCTTCATTTGCTTTTCCTTCTCTTTCTCGTCGTCTTTCTCATTCATTTGCATTTCCTTCTCTTCCTCGTCACAATTCTTCTTTATTTGCCTTTTCTCTTTCTTCTTCATCATTTGCCTTTCCTTCTCTTCTTCCTTCTTCCTTCTCCTTCTTCTTTTTCAATTGCCTTTCCTTCTCTTCCTCTTTCTTCTTATTCTTTCTTTGCCTTTCCCTCTCCTCCTTTTTCATTTGCCTTTTCATCCTTTGCCTTTCATTCTCCTCCTCCTTCTTCATTTGCTTTTCCTTCTCTTCGTCATCCTTCTTTTTCTTCTTCATCTTTAGTTCTTCCTTATTCTTCTTCCTTTGTTTTTCATCTTTAATATATGATAGATTAGGCTCCGCTTTATAAAATTTCAATGCTTTGTCTCTGTCTTTATCATTCTTAATCTTCATTATATTTTGGTGCATTTTATAACGCACATATATATCAGACTGGCGGATCACTTCTCTAGTAGTCATCCCCTCGAACGGCGGGAGCTTTCTTGTCTTAAAAATTTTAGTCATTGCTAACCTGCACACCACATAAATTTAACTGCGTCATTATATGTTACAACCGCCTCTCCAAGTATATATTATTACAAATTATCACATTCATTACATAATCACTAACATTATAAATCGTCGCAATATTTGGTTTCATAAGTAAACATCGTTGTAAGATTTAACAAACTTAAGTACAAATCGAGGTAACTTCATAAATATACATCGCTACTGCATCAAACATATAAATCATTGTTGCTTCAAACATACAAATCACTACTGATTTAAATATATAAATCGTTCATGCTTCAAACATACAAATCATTATGTAAATCGGACTTTGCATAAGTACATATCGTTGTAGCGTTTGAGCTTCATAAGTAAATATCGTTGTACGATTTAGCAAGCTTAAGTATAAATCGTGGTAACTTCATAAATCATAAATATACATCACTACTGCTTTAAACATATAAATCATTGTTGCATTGAATGTACAAATCACTGCTGCATTAAATGTACAAATCATTGTTGCATTCAAACGTACAAATCGTTATAGAAATTTAGCCTTTATAAGTACATATCGTTGTAATGTTTGACCTGCATAAGAACAAATCGTGCTAACTATTTTTCGACGCCCAGAAGGTGGATAGGTACAAATTGATTTGTTTCAGTATGAAAGTAGGTGTTATTTAGCATGAATAGTACAACTAGTTATAAGATTTAGCATTCAGATTTACAAATCGATTTGTTTACATAACGAAACCTTATACAAAACTTACGGAAAAGACATGAGTTTTGGTAATCCGACAATAGAGGAGAAACACCCAGAAGGTAGATACAACCGATGGTGAAAACGGTGCTCCCACTGTACAGACGACAACAAAGGTTGCTCCGGCGGCAGTAGACGACGACAAAGGATGCTTCGGCGGCAACAGATGACGACAAAAGGTGCTCCGACTGCAGCAGACGATGACAAAGGGTGCATCATCAAAGGGAGCTCCTGTTACAGCAGATGGTGCGTTGTCAAAGGGTGATCCGACGGCAGCATAAGAATTTACTACTTAGGGCAAAAATGAAACGTTTGGACTTTGAAGAGTTAAGATCATCCTTCCTTTTCTGGATGGAAGACATTTTTGTCCTTTTTTTTTAATCATCGTTTCATGGCGGGAAAGGGTACTTAAGTCTTTGCAACCACACCAGACTCTGACGCAAAGTGATGCTAACACACACAGGGATACGAGCCCCACATGCTTATATATGTGGCACTCATTCGGACCCCCAAACATGCACATGCGTGTTCGGGGGGGTTACATATAACCTGCTTTGCAAAAATTCAAATGCAGCATATTTGATGTTTCACAAATCAAACTTATGATCCTTTTTTTTTATATTTTACTTCAAGAAACTGGACTTGGGTTGATGACCTAGACGCACTATCATACTTTTTTTATTTTTTTAAAAGGCAAGCTGGGGTTAGGCAGACCCCTACCAGATATCTCTTAAGCCCCATGTGGCATAGGGATTCAAACCTGGGCTTGGCACAGGACCCCGCTTACCACATGGATGCCACCACTGCCGCACTATCATACTTATAATCTATCCACAAGCAAGTTGAGGGTGATGCAAGTACTTTTTATATTGAATCTCATGAAACGAAAACCTTTAGGAGAGAGCTTTACACATGATGCTAGTGAGGACATGTCCAAAATGCACAGCTAATGCCATGAGGCATGCATCCCACATACTTCCAGTAGACTCACAACTATCCCTTTATACTAATCAGACACTTCTATACACACCTTTCTTATGAATCAATGGTTAGTAATGCCACACTCATGGCCCACAAAGGCTCATTCATCTGGTAGGGGCGGCTTGTGAATGTCACCAAGCTGAGGGGATGTCACGAGTTCAAAACCCATAGGGGTCTTCTTTGCCGCAAGGTCGAAGCTGGGTGTACTCCCTGGTGAGAAAGAGGATCTTAAGGGTTTTACCTCCAGGAGGACGGCCAATGTGAGGTCGGTGACGGGGAGGCTTTCCCTTGACTAGCCAAAAAAAGAAAAGATCACACTCACTGGTGGCATTTGAGTAATACTCAGCTGTTCACAAAACTTCCAATCACATGCTTCTATTTTAGCTAAAATTGATTTTTCTTAAGTTCGAATCATGGTCTGCCAAAAAAAATATTACAGATTTCTGTTTCCTAAACTAAAGTTGCTCAAAATCACATCTGAGATATGTCACTTTTATATGTATTATCTTTCAAATTTAGTCTATTGTCTAAGCTTTACTTTAATTAATGTTTACATAGAGGGTTTAGCATGATCTAAAAGTAAAATATAATTAAATATGACATTATCTATGACTCCAAATCTGAATGGAGGTAAACAAATAACACTGTAACAGGCGTAACCATATGAACGCTAAAAAAAAGAAGCAAAAACAGTTGCTAAATTCACGCCCTTCTGTGATCGTACCTGTATAGGGGTGGCAATAGCTTATTTCACCCATAGTTTCCATCATTAAGAGTATGTTCGATTGCACTAGGGAGCAAAAAAGCCCGTGTAGAATCTCTCTGAAAAATATGGAACTCACATCTTTCATTCCAGTTGCAAACGTGGAGTTTTTCTTTTTCTCATTACACAATTTGTTTCAAAATGCGGGAGTTGAGATCAAAGGAGCGGTTAAGTGACATGACTAAGTGCCATAGCCAATCACACGACAGCATTGCATGGGCCCACAGTTACAGATTGTGTACATGTACATGTTTAAACACATACCTAGATCCCTGCTCCACATGACAGTGAGATCATAATTTGTGTTGGGTTTACATGTACAAGTTTATATTGCATGTATGAGTTGGATCTCTCTTCTATTGGGTCCAAACTCACTTGAGTTGGTAGAGGGATAATGTGAGTAATTATAAAATTTGAAAATAAGCAGTTTCTTGAGGAAGCCATAGAGGCTGCTTGGGGAACAAGCAAACCCACTCTATAAAGAAGGGTCGTGTATACAAATTAATTTAATATATTTGGAAATCCAATTCTCTTTTCTTGAGATCTCTTGGCCTTCTCTAAATCTCTAGTTATCTAAGATAATCGTAGTTAATTAGCAATTTAGTTTGTGTTTGGCTTAGCCCCTAGATCCACTCATCTCACTCATCCATGATCCAATCCATAGATCTATTATCTACCTAATGGGTCCATTAGATCTAGGGGTGTCAACTGCTCGGGTTTACTCATACTCAACCAGGACCAAAACCTATAAGGGTTCGGGTACGGTGACAAATAAGACCCAGTTCCGGACTCGAAGGTCTGATTAATACATGGACTCGGTGTAGTTTTTGAAAATTTATACCCAACACGAGTTCCGATTAAGGCCTGCAATTTTTCAATGTAAAAATGATAAAAATATTATTTTACTGAGTATAGTCCAGTTCTGGTTCATGTAGTTCTTATCGGATCTGGGTATGGTTTCTCTTATAGTAGACTCGATTAGACTCGTGTCCAGACCCAATACCATACCCAAAAAATCCGGTCCAAGTCTGGGTCTGAACCAAACCCAACCCGTTGACACTTGACACCCCTAATTAGATCCTCTATAGCTTCCAGTTCTTATTCAAAATCCCTGCTAAATAGCACAGCTGGTATCAAATAGAAATCAAACTTGATAGTATAACCCAAAATTGAGACATATAAGCTGTGAATATTATTCTTGCAGCAGCTCAATACCTGAATCCAAAGGTAAACTACCCTCTTTTCGAAACTGGTAGGGTCAGTATGTATGGACAATGTGACAGCTAGGCATGGAATAGAAAATGACATTACCACTTGCTTTGTTTTAATTTCCTTCATCTGTCCCAATTTGAAGGGATGGGAGAATATCATAGAGAGAGAAAGAGACCAAGGTGTTCGTAGGGGACAAGTAACTGATGCATCAATTTAAGGCCTATGTATACATTTGCAGTAACCTGTGTTGCTGTTGTGGTTGGATCATTTTTTCTTCAAAGAAGAAACCAATGTCAGCAGCCACAATGATACTAGAACATGTTTTATTGTTTATTTGAATGTTTGGTCCTGCTTCATGGCATGTTTCAGATTTTTGTGAGGTCTTTTTTCTTTTAAAATGTGATATTTGTGTTTGTGAATGATCGGGGTTCTTAAAAGCAGCGGTTGGTGATACTTGGATACCAGCTTCATCTTCTTCTTCTTTTTGAACAGTGACATAGATGACACTAATTTTTAGCTCAATACTGACCACAAACTAGAAAATATAACAAACATGGCTAATTTAATGTTGTTTTCTCAACAGTTTTGCTCTTCTGTTTAGTTGAAACCATGATGCCTCATTTTTTCAGATGACAACTTACATGGCGCCTGACTTGAAGGATTGTGCAGAGTGCGTGATGATTGTTTACGGCCTGCTTCAAGAGGGGTAATTAGTGCACTCACTTGGTTTTACTATATATCTGGTGAGTAACCCTCTCTTCTTTAAATAGAGAGATTATGATGGAGTCTTGCACCCTCCTGAGTAACTGGCATGAAATACAGACCGTTTCATGACATGAGCTTATTCAGGATGAAGCGTGCTTCATCTCTGAATAAGGTCCTCAACGGGACGATTTCACCCGTTAAGGAAAGAGTGGGCCCTTCTTTCTCTTTAACGGCTGAGATCTTTCTTGAAACATGGTCATGCTGATATCAATTAGATCAACATCTCCCACTTGGTTATATAAAACAAAAACCAGATGCAGGATTTAGCCTCCCACTATTGGAGTATTTCTCTTGCATCAACATTCCTGAAATGAGTTATATTTTGAGTTTCTCATCTAGACATATGTCTTTATTAGACATATCTTAATCTCATACATGACATATGTTTTGAGAACATTTTCTCTGATATACCCTTTGTTAAAGGATCATCAATCATATCAGATGCAGTTAAGTAGCTAACTTTGATTTCATTTATTTCAATCATATCATAAATGTAATGGTACTTTATCAATATATGTTTACTTTTTGAATTATCAACTCCACTCTTCATAAGAGAGAGATGGCATCCTAATTATCACAATAAATCTAGACTGACCCGTTGATTATTTCCTTCTTCAAATCATTAATGAAGTGGCTTATCCAAACAACAAACGTTGCAGTTGCATTGCATGCAATATATTCAGCTTTTTGAATGTGCAGAGCTACACAACCTTATTTTTTATAAGATCAGGAAATTGTTCCTCCTCGCAGGAGGAAAACATATCCATAGATGGATTTACTATCATCTTTGTTGCATACAAAGTCAGTATCAGAATATCCAGTTAATTCTAAAGAATCACCTTGAAAACATAATTTCAAGTTTATAGTCCCTTTTAATTATCGAAATATCTTTTTTAATACTTGCCAGTATAGCCAACCAGGATTACCCTGGTGGCAACTAACGAGGCCAACAACAAAACTGATAGCAGGCCTAGTGCATAACATAACATACATCAATCTTCCAACAACTTGAGTATAAAGGACATTTAGTTTTTCTTGTCTATCACCTGAACTATCATTTTTACTCAACTTGATACATTTAACCATAGGTATTCTAACTGGCTTATAATCACATATTTTAAATTTTTTGAGTATATGATTTAAATACCTTTCTTGACTCAAGCTTAATAGTTTGAAGCTTCTATCTTGAGTGATTTTAATTCCAAGAACATAAGATGTTTTTTTATGTCTTTCATTTTGAACTGAGAATTTAACCATGGATTGGCTTTGACAATCATATCGTTGTCGTTTCCAGTTAGAATAATGTCATTCACATATAGTGAGAGAATAACAAATTTACTATCACTTTTTCAGACATAAACACAGTAGTCAAACTTATTCACCACAAGCCTTAATGATGTAATAGCCTTATAAAACTTTAAGTACCACTGACGTGGTGATTGCTTGAGTCTGTATAGGGATTTTTTCAACCTATATACTTTATCTCCTTTGTCTTCTATTATATAACCTTCAGGTTGCTCCATAAAATTGATTTTCTTAAGCTCACTGTTAAAAAAATTAGTTTTAACATCCATTTGATGTAGATCTAGGTCGTAGTGAGCTACTATCACAAGAATTATCCTTATCGAGGCAAATTTTGCAATAAGTGAATATGTGTCAATATAATATAATCCTTCTTTATGAGAAAAACCCTTAATAACTAATCTTACTTTAAATTTATCAATGCTACCATCAGACTTGAATTTCTTCTTTAAAATCTATTTACATTCGATGACTTTCCTTTTCTTAGGTAAATTAGTTAATTCTCATACCTGGTTTTTTTCAATGAACTCAATTTTCTCATCCATAGCTTTTACCTAGTTTGTTGACTCACATGAGTTTATTGCCTCACCATATGACAAGTTATCTTCCATGTCATCAATGTCTAAAGCATAATACAGTTTCTCTGATAGATAGACATAATAGTCATCTAAGTAAGACGGAGAAGCTCTAAACCTTTTGTGTCCAACCTGAGACTGTTGAGAAGAAGGAGTAATTTCAGAAGGTTCGTTGTTACTTATATGTTTTTGCATGTCATTAGAATCATACTGTAGATTAAGAGGATCATCATCATTTATTTTTATTTTTTATTTTTTATTTTTTATTTTCTCGATGTGGTCGCTTGCAATAGGCGACCTTAAAAAAATGGAGAACCCGACCTTCTAAAAACCAAAGGACAAAAAGGTCGAGGAATCAAATTCCCTTCTTAAGAGATTTGCAATAGGCATACCCGAGTCAAGGTCTGTTTTTCGTATTATTTGCAAACAAGATCAGGGGTCGCCAGAATCCGACGACCTGCCTGATATGTCAAAACAAAAGCACTAACATTTTTTCGCAGATCTATTTTTTTTTTATGACGGTTGCTCGGTGATTCAGAGATGGTCATGCGCACACCGCCAACCTGGCTTTGATACCACTAAAGGATCATGCAAAGTGCGTGAAGATTGTTTACGGTCTGCTTCAGGAGGGGTTGGCGCACTCACTTGGTTTTACTGTATATCCGGTGAGTAACCCTCTCTTCTTTAAATAGAAAGATTACGCTGGAGTCTTGCGCCCCTCCTGAGTAGCCGATAACCCAACATGAAATACAGATTGTTTCATGACCTGAGCTTATCGAGGATGAAGCATGCTTCATGATCTATAAATAAGGTCCTCAACGGGACGGTTTCACCCGTTAAGGAGAGAGTGGGCCCTCCTCTCTCTTTAACGGATGAGATCCTCCATTAAACATGGCCATGCTGATCTCAATCGGATCAACATGACTTTTATAAATGACAACTTTCCTGGTGTTTGATTTTTCCATGCCATAGCTTACATGACGTTTGATTTTTTAGGCAACAACTTATATGGTGCCTGGTTTTTTCAGGTGACAATTTAAATAAGTGATTTGACTACAATGCCTAATTTTGAAGAGACTAAAGTGTAAAACCATTAAGAAAAAAATAATTGGCCATAGTTGTCATATTTTGAGTATGAATTGACCATAATTGTCATAATTTTTCAATCTCAGCCAAAACATGAAATGGTGCCAAAAGTGAGTGCCATCTAAGTCTTTGTCGTTTTTTTTTTTATAGGCAATGTGGGTGTGATAACTGATAAACACACTATTACCCTATATATGAGTTGTAGGCATATTTTCTGATTAATATGCTTCAATTTACTTTAATTAACCTTTTTCTATCGTGGTTATGATTGGCAAAGGTTCGGTTCAGAGATCCATCATTTACCAAACAGTAGAACCGGTGTGGACAATGAGATAATAACTAGGTATGGAATCCATGGGTTGACTGTTCAATGTTGACATTGTCAATGTGATAGCTAGGCATGGAATCTATGGACTGGCTGTTCAAATTGACATTGTCAGTGCCAGGCGTCGGTCTGAGCAAAAAGCTGGAGACCTTTTCAAGAGATACTCTATGTGACTATTCTTCTAGAAGGTCTCTCTTTGTAGGATGCTACCATCTACTCGACCATGGTTCTCATATTGTTCACAGTAATCTGGCCAGAAATTTGGAGTTCTCATATTGTTCACAGTAAATAACAGTAATCTCTGAACAATGACTGTCAACGGGTTGGGTTTGTCTTGGTACAAGACCCAACAGAAACCAAGAAATTCAGTTATTTGCATAAAAAATGCTGATGCAGTTATTCGGGTCGAACTAAAGCTGACCTGAGTAACATGTGGGTCAGGTTTGGGTTATGATTTTTGCCCAATATTCAGCTCAATCCAAGTTTTTTTTTTTTTCTTCGTTAACACGGAGAAAACTCTATGGCTAGGACCCTCGCCCCAAGGGCCTATGCTGACCCAAAGCTTTTTTACGTACTCTTGTTGAAAAATCTATTCAAAGTACCCTCTAAATATTGTGGGTAAGGTTTAGGACTCTATTTTTTCAACCCAAATATAACCCAACCCAAGCCAAGCTTGTTATTTGGGCGGGTTTAGGTTTCTTTGTTTTTTTTTTTTGGAATAAAGATCGCTGGGGTTTACCC
This sequence comes from Nuphar pumila, assembly GCF_984573655.1. Lineage (NCBI taxonomy): Eukaryota > Viridiplantae > Streptophyta > Magnoliopsida > Nymphaeales > Nymphaeaceae > Nuphar > Nuphar pumila. The sequence goes on from NC_143254.1 coordinate 53,365,485, forward strand.
CAAATTCTAAGGGCCTGTTTGGAATCTGGTAGCTGGGATGGGCGTTTATGCATTTGGGATGGGAAGTGAGGCCCTTTCTCCTTTGAAATTACACTAAAGAATGGATTTGGCATCGGCCACTTCTTCAAATGCATAAACTCACATGATTTCATCCCAGCTACCAGATTCCAAACAAGGCCTAAAAATAGTGATTCAATACAAAAGATCAGGTAGCCAATCCGGTGGCTTATCTTTTCAAATGAGATTATTACCCGATCCAAACATGAAAAGAACTTGACCCATTGCCAAAGATGGCCGTTTACAAATAATACTTTCAATGCAGAAATATCCAACTAAATAGACAGCCGATGGATGGGAATAGCCGTTTGAAAGAAAGAAAAAACGAACTCCTTTGTTTTTGTCGTATCTCTGTGCATGAGAGAGAGAAACTTCGTTTCTTTGGTTCCTTATGGTTTTCATTATGTCTTCTGTACTTGATAGGGATGGTGTTATCATTCTTTATTAAAAATAAGTGGGTGGCGTAGAAGGGTATTTTTTGAAGGCAAGCTGGGGTTAATCAGACCCCCACCAGTTATTATATACCACTGGGTTTTGAACCTGGAACCTCCCACCACAAGGAGACGTGCAATGACAGCGCCTACCAACCACGGGGAGCTGTGGTGTGAAAGGGTTGGTCAGGAGGATGGTGGTAGATTCCGTTTATAAAAGAAGGATATGCCCCACGAGCATTTCACGGTAATTTTCTCATATGAAAATTTGACTTGAAACCGTCAAAAGATTTAGGAAATCTTGTAGCATCATGCAAAATGCACAAATCAACGCGTGGAAGATTCTGTAACGTCTTTAACCAATCTATTGGAATGAAGTTTCTCATGGAAACCACTCTCATAGCGTCCCCTCCATCAATACATTGTATAGGAAGACTTTAAAACATGTATGGTGCCCCAATGATAATGCCCCCACACCTAATTCATTTCATTTTCACTAGTCAGCCTACCTACGCAGATCTACTGTCTAATCATTCTGTTCGTATTTAGTAAACTTCAAATTCAATAATTAAAAAGGACAAAAGCTTAAACGAAATCCACCATGAACCACATCAACCTTGATCAAAACATGATTCTTAACTATTGATTTTTCATCATCTCAATTACTTGGCGATGTATCTCACCATCGAATAGGGCTGGTAAACAAGCTAAAGGAGCTGATTTTATATATGAAAAAAAATTGCTACAAACTAATGAGTTATAATTTTTTTGCACATTGTGGGCAGTTGATTTTTGGACCCCTTTAAAAACCTAATTATTCGTCATGATCACATGATTTAAAATAAGTTTCCTACTAAAAAACCATGACATTTGATCTACAAAAAATAAAAAAAAATTGAAGAAAAGAGTGATTTCTACTCATTAGTTTCTTACCTTCACCAATATTTTACCCTTTATATATATATAGGGCCACTAGAATATGAGAATCAGAGTGTGAACCAACATTTTTCATGAGGTTTTTTCATTTTCTTTTTCTTAAATTTGAGTGTGTGGATGTGATCTATATATTTGGTTTTAAAGGGACCGACTATTGAATCATCTAATTATGATGCATAAGCAGGTTTTTTTAAAGGCATGAACCTACACGGAGCTGAACACCCCTTGTTTGTGATTGGCTGATGGATGCTTTACGAGCTGGTCATGGCTCGGATCGCCAAGCTCACATTACAAGTCCAAACAAGTTTTGGACTTTTTGGGAAAACTGAATGAACTGATCGTTCATTGGCAGATTTTCTTGTTTGATAGAACTGCTACCAATATCTGGAAATTCCACGTGTCAGCCGCCATATATATAAGCTGCAATACTGACCAAGATTGTGGTTTAGTCGAACCAGGTGCAACTAAAAAAAATTGATCAAGAGGTTTTTTATTTGTTTCATAAATCTGAGCGTATGGATGTGATCTACATGCCTGGTTTTAAAGAGACTGGCTCTTGAATCATCTAGTTGAGATGCATAAGAGGGATTTTTTAAGGCATGAACCTACGCAAGCCCAACCAAGCTGAACACCCCTTGTTCGTGCTCGACTGGTAGATTCTTTGCGAGCTGCTCGTGGCTCAGATCGCCAAGCTCACTTTACAAGCCTGAAAAAGTTTTGGACTTTTCGGGAAAATCGGATGACCTGAGCTCATTGTCAGGTTTTCTTGTTTACTGATCCTGCTATCAATATCTGGAATTCCACATGGCAGACGACTAGAAGCTGCAATACTGACCATGATCGTGGTTTAGTCGAACTACTTGCAACTAAAAAAAATTGGTCGATGGCAGTTTAAGACTGCAATCTCAGTTATCTGACAGCCAAGCATACACGCATTTGACTTTCACAACACCATAGTTTGCTTTCCTTTCATGCAAACTTACATGTCAAAGGTCCTTTTGTAAGTTTTCAACAACATGCCGCAGTTTTTCTCAATCTCTTAGTGGTCCTTTTAGTAACAGCGTGGGCACGCTTAAATTTAATATCATCACGAATGTGAGGAGCAATTTCCTTCGGTGTTCCTCTGATGGAAGGAAGAGAAGTAAAAAACAGGAAATAAAGAAAAATGCACGAGGAAAAAATCGATGACGTGCAACAAGGCGTGGTATGATCAGGATATAATAATTTAGAAAGTACTCGAGCCATACAAAACACAGAAAATCGCTATTGTGTGCAGAGATTTTTTGTGTACAAACGCAGAAGAAATAACAAAATGAAAAAAAAGTAATAGAGGGAAGAAATCAATGCGGGGACATAGTACTTTACAGTGTACTTTACAAAGTATTCCAGCCACACAAAACACATAAAATATTGATTTTCTGCGTAAAACATCAATACACATAACACAAAAAATCATTTGTATGGCCTAGTATTTTGTACTCAGGCTAAATCACTGGATCTGCTCTGCAACACACACACCAACGAGTAACTTTGCTTTTACCGGGCCAAGGAGGGTTGGTGTAGTGGGGTGGGGCGTTGGCCACTAGACCGGTGATCAAGTTTTCATTCCCATGAGCGCGTCTTCTCTCTTGCCCAAGCCGATGCCCAGCATAAGCAAGCCTCAAGAGTTTTATGCCGCCGGCATGACAATCGTAAGTACACGATCATGTCTTTGTGCCTTGTGCAGTTTCTTATAAATCTAAAAAGAAAAACTTTGCTTTTACCACCAAGCAACCAAACAATATTGAGAGAGAGAGGACGTACCGAGTCGTTGTTTCCGAAAAGTAAAAAAAAAAAAGCCAAAAGGTGCGAAAAAATGAAAGGTGAATTGCGGTCCAGTCCGCGTCGTTTAGGTCGGCAACCTCATCACCGCCACGTCGGGGGGCGGCCATTCTGTGTGTCCCGAAGCAGGGAGGGCTGCGGATCCAGTCCGGTGGGGCCCGTACGACGTGGAACCTATGTGGACGGGGATCTGGTACCAATGACCTATCGCATGGGCCCCACTCCGTGGGTGGGGAACACGTCCGATGGGACCCAGGCAGTTGTCAAAGCCGCGAGCAGGGGTTGATGGTAACTTCTTGCTGGGCTCCACCATCCTCGACTGGGCTCTGACGTGGCGACGTGGGGCCCAGGAAAGGCGGGAACGTCGCAGGCAGTTGGTTAGGGAAAGGTAACGGCCGTGGGCGTTACGTGCGGTGACCGACTAACGAGCTGCGTTTCCCCCTTCCCCAAACCCTTCGAATGAATTGTTTGTTTGGTATGTTTGTACTATAAAGGCAGGAGGCGGAGGGAGAGAGACGTGTATCTCGTGGCGTGATGTGGGAGGTGGTGGACGTGTCGCCTATAAATAGAGCACAAATCTGTGCTTTGTTTCTGCCCTGCTTTCTTTTCTTTTCCTTTCCCGTTCTTGAATCTCTCCCTCAGGGCCATCTCCTATAGACAGGTAAAAACTGAATCTCTCTCTCTCTATCTTATATTAGGTATTGGATGGTGGGGTACATTTGGTTTGCTATTGGGTGTAAGGAGCTCTCTTTTCTCTGTTTGGTTTTGGTTTTTTCTTGCATTTTGTTGTTGGTGGTGTCGGTTGCATTTGTGGGAATTCTTCGTAGAGGAACTGTGGTCGGATCTTTTCCGATGAGAGAGCCTGTTGTAGTTGAGGAAGGAGGATTCGTGTTTGAATTTCTTTTTTTTTGGTTTCCTCTCATTTTAACGCGACCCTTTTGTTGGGTAGTTTGCTTTATTGTCTTTCATGGTATCTTTGGGATTTATGTTGCCCTCTTGAGCTTTTTTACTTCTGTTTTTAGAGTTTCCTTTTTTCTTGTTTGGTTTTAGTTTGTTTTCATTTGATGATGACTTTCTTTTTCAATGTCTGATTTATATGAATCAAAATTTGATAGTTGTTTTGGATGATTATAAATTCATGGTGTTCATGATTCAGACTGTTGATGGTTTTGCTTAAGTTGTGATGAATGCACTTCTCTGCCCAAGAATTTCTCTGGTTTCTCTGGCGGCAATCAATGATGAAAGTACATGTCAAAGGTCCTACTTGATCAAGAAAGATTTACCATTTCATGAAATATTCATGGAAATCATTCTTGGTCCAACTCCATGGCTATAGACTGAATGCCAACATCTTTTAGGTGGGGCTAATTGATAAATCAATGTTCATTGCCCACATCTCAATTTCCTTCTGTTTACGGCTTCCTGCTTTTTGGAAACAATGGGCTCCAGAATGCAGCTTTTATCTTTTTTCCTTTTTATGATTAAATAGAAGAAAAAAAAACATAACGAGAAAATGGTCCTGGTGTGAATCCTTTCCTCCTATTGTCAACATATTAGAAACTTCTTTCTTATCCATGTTCAGGATCTAGAAGCTCCATATCGTCATGCTATTCATGGCATTCTTCTTTCTTTTGTCTCTTCTAGATTTGCTACTGTGAAACTCGTTTAATTTCACCCAGGAAGATCTGTCTCTGAGTTCAGTTCATAACCCAGAGTGAATTACACTGCTTTTCATTGCTCTCAGCTCTACAATTGTTTCTAGATTGGGTGAAGTATGATCCCCTCTTTAGTTGTCTCCTGCATATTTCAATATCTATGTTTTGCTTTATTGTTCATTACTTGAAACTGCTAGTAAACTTGAATCTGTTTTATGTGTGAAGCCCTTGCTCTATGCAACTAGTGCCTCATATAGCATGGTAAAATAAGCTACCTGGCTTATTTGGTGGCGGACAATTGCAATACAGATTTAGTATGACATTTGAAAAGAGATTCAGAATTTCCAAATCTAGCATTCTTTTGAGAAGCCTTGTTTAGCTTACTAGAGATCATACATGCAGACCAATGTTTATTGTAGACATGAAGAGTTTCATCATGGTCAGTAACGAATTTTGATACACCTCAGTTGCTGTTTACAGGAGGCTTCTGATTCATTGGCTGATTGCATGACAATGAAGACATTGGAAGTTTGATACACTGATTTTCTGTGGATAAAGCATAAGGCTGCCAAATATAGCATTAGAGGAGTAAACTCTGTTCCATCATTACTGATAGAGAGAGAACCAGATATTGATTAATATCGGATACTTTGTTCTGGAAATGGATGTGAAGTCAAATCAAACATCTCCAGTGCTTACAGATCCTACACCTACAACTTACACATCGGGTGTTTCTGGCGGTCATTATTTGGGATTTGGTAGGAAGAAACACCGGCCAAGCAATCTTGAGGATGTCCATTCAAATGGGTGGCTTGATGCAATGAAAGCTTCTTCACCCCCTCGTAGATACCTCCCCACAGATGATCTTGCCGAACATGATGCAGTGTTTCATCCATGGGAGGCAAGTTTCTTCATTTAGATGTTCTTGGATAGTTTCTTTGCCTTTTCATCTTATTTTTTCTCTCCAAGAGTTTATCTTTTTTTTTCATCCACAGATACAATGCCCATCTGCTCTTAGTTCCTTTGAAACGATCACAAATAAGGCAAAAGGAAAAAGGATAATATTGTTTCTGGACTATGACGGAACCTTGTCACCTATCGTGGATGATCCAGATTGTGCCTTCATATTAGATGGGGTAAATTCTACTGCAATAAGGTTATGATTTCCATTTGAAGCTGTGAGATTGTATTTTTTACTTCTTTATTTACCTATTATGCAGATGCGTCCTGTCGTGCATGAAGCTGCAATGTTATTTCCTACTGTTATAATAAGTGGTAGATGTCGTGATCAGGTTTATCTCTCAACTAAGTTTCCTTCAAATGATAAGGTTATCACAATGTTTCTTAATTTAGCACATGTGCTGTTTTGACCTTGAATATTTTTCAGGTTTATGAATTTGTTGGATTAGCTGAACTATATTATGCGGGGAGCCATGGAATGGACATAATGGTACCAGAAAATACTTCCATAGTTGATAGTTGTCATCATGGTTGTGATACTTCCATAGAAAAGCAGGTCAGTAAATGATTTCCTGTAAAATATTACCTTTCTTCATATTGCTGTTTTATCAACCAAGGCTCTTCTTGAGTAGAGTTTCCTGCTTCACAAACAGATCAGAACTTATGACTTGCTTTTAGTGAAACTCTTGTGGTTTCACTTGCTGCTATAGTATTAACACAAGGGTAGGTAAGGCTTTAACAAGTGTGCACTCCATACAATTGGTAGAACTATGTATCAAATCCAGAATGATTTTGAATACAATGCAGCTTGTGATATCTATTTTATAATATTCGTTGTCCCCATGTAGCTAACAAATGTAATTGGTTCATTTATTCAGGCAAAGGAAGTAAATCTATTCCAGCCTGCCAGGGAGTTTTTACCACTCATTGATGAGGTATTCCTGCCAAAAAAATCTGACTTGCAAAATTTTTTAGTTGAAAAAATTCCGAATGCAAAATCATTTGGCTTCAAAATCTACATTAAATCTTTTCCTCATAGAAATATTGAATGTTGAACAGGTTTTCAAATCTCTACTGGAAAGTACTAGTGGAATTGATGGCGTGAAGGTTGAGAATAACAAGTTCTGTGTTTCTGTACATTATCGCCGTGTCAACGAAGAGGTATTGATATGTTGCTAATATAATGTTCTAACACTTCATTTGTTTCTCACTCACGTACACAGAATGAAGAATATTGTTATCTATTATTACCAGAACTGGAACGTGGTTGCTCAAAATGTATTCACCATTCTTCAAGAATACCCTAGATTGTGATTAACTCATGGCCGCAAGGTCAGCACTCGGAGCCTCATGAAATCACTTGAAGTTAATATCTTATTCATTCTTGTTGATAATTTTAATTTCTGAACTTTTCCTCTCCTTCTTGACGTAAATCTCATACAGGTATTAGAAGTTCGTCCAAACATAAAGTGGGATAAGGGAAAAGCTGTTGAATTTTTCATGGAGTCACTTGGTAATCTTTAGAATAAGATAATCTTTTTCTTACTCTTTTACGTATCTTAAACACACACACATATATGTGCTCGGACACACACAATGAAAATTCATTAAAGTGATTTACAAGGTCAAGTGATAATCATGAATTTATTTACAAAAAACACCATACCTTCCTCAAATGGAAGAACTCAGTAAACACTTTGCGAATGTTCTTATTTTTTATCTTTTGTAGTTGGATGGTCATGAAGCATCAATTATACTCTCTCTCTCTCTCTGACACACACACACACACACACACAACCAATGAATGCATGTTATGTATAGCCATTAATTACCTGCTCAAGGTTATTGAAAGTTGAAACCTTTGTTCTTACAGGGCTTGCCAATTGTCATGATGTGCTTCCCATATACATTGGAGATGACCGAACTGATGAAGATGCTTTCAATGTGTTGCGAGCAAAACATGAAGGCTTTGGCATATTGGTATCTGCAGTGCCAAAGGAAACCAGTGCCTTCTACACTCTTAAAGATCCAACTGAGGTATACCCTGCAGATGTTTAGTTTGCATAGCACTTCCAGTGAAATTTAAAGACACTGCAATGCCCTAGAACTTGGCAAGTCCAGTTCCAATGTACTAAAGCAAATTTGTCTGAGTCCCTGCAAACTGTAGGTATTGGCTTGAAACATGAAAGCCATGTGGCTAGTTGAGACTCAATGCAAACAAACCATGTTTCTCAAGTTCATGGAATTATAGCAGTCACAACCACCTGGATGTATGTAGTCCAGGTCAAATTGTGCAGTCACCACACTGATTGATAACATAGTTTTCAGCTTCACTGTCTTTCTTGATCTGTTTCTGATGCACGTAATGTGAGTTTTCAGGTGAAAGGTTTTCTTGAATGCCTGATTGAGTGGAAGAAGTCCGAGGGAACTTAAAGAGGATTGGAACTTGTGCTGCAGTCCAATAAAGCTCGCTTGAGCATTCTTTTCTTTTTTATTTCTTTTTTCATGACATGAATATTTTGTCCCATTGACTGGGAATTGCAGTCTATGAAATTTCGCTGCGAGTCAATTTTGTAACTACTCTAACTGTAGATGCCTTCAAATATCAGAAAATTCTGGATATTACATCCCGTCACTCCCCAAAAATTCTAGTAACACAATTCAGTATTTTATTTCATTTCATGATATCCAGACACTCCAATCTGATAATGTTTTTCAATTAAAGAGAATCTTTAGTGTTGTATGGAGCACAAATAGCAATTTTGTTGCAGATGCAAGAAAGCATATCTTTCGCTGATTTCACCATTGAATTTTATGGGTCACACCTAATAAGACTTGGATTGTCAAAAGGCAACTGTTATACACATCATGATGCAGGAAACCACATGGCTTGAAGAATCTCTGTGGGTTTTAGATATGAATTGTTTGCAACGTGGTGGTTAGGTTTTGTTATCCTACTTCACTCGAAATCCACCTTGGGGTAAATTTCCCTCCTAAATCTTATATGGTCTGCACCCCTCAGATGAGAAGCAACTCACTTCTAGCAAAAACATTACATTCTGTCATGTTTGCCTTTCAAGGATGCCTGAAACTCTCAACCATATTACCACAGCTCATATCATTTTACACAGTGCACCACACAATTAGGTAGTTTGATGACCCATTAGTTAAAACTTAAGTGTTTTAGGTGGTGACTCCATGTTTCAGCATCCAACTCTGGGATGACAATGTACAAACTGCAAGCCTCATCCAACCCTGTATCATAAGTTCACACATCTGGTTCAGACGCTCTGTTCTGGAAGACAGTAGGTGACATGCATGGATCAGACCCTACCCAATCACAGACAAGATGTTACAGCAATCCAACTCAGGCTCCACCTAATGTGTAGACTCCAGTAGATGATGTACATGGCTCACGTCCTTGAGCTTATTGAACAGATCTGTCAATGACATTACCACCCACAGAGTGTTAGCTCACCCAGATATAGACCAACTTCTCCCACTTGCACCACTGAATTGAATATTTCTGGTGCTCACACTGTGCAACAAAAGCACTTCTCCTGCTTGTCAAAACTCAGAATCTGCAAGCAAACCGATGTCACCTTGCCGGACATCAAACCATTAAGGCCACCATCATGACATTATGACAATATTTTTGAATTTCTCCTCTCAGAGAATATACTTAGCATTTGAAGGTGTTGATGCCATCTTCACCAACCAAAAATCTATCGGTACTGTGGTGTAGTGTATATCTTGGTTTTCTCAAACCTGTGGTTAGTTCTGATTAAACCATGACCTCATGAATTAAACTTGTGCTCCTTGACTCAAAAACCGGTCTGAATCGGCCTGGATCAGCTGATTCAGATCGGATTGGGCCCCTTAATGAAATGAAACAGGGGCTGATTCGTCCATTTCCAAAAATCAGTCGGTCCCAATTAGGCTGATTTAGGGGTGGCAATTTCTGACCCGACCCGCCAACCCGCTTCTTAGGCGGGTTCGGGTTTGGATTAAATGGGTTCGTGTCGTAAACGGGTCGACCTGCTTAACCCATTTATTAAACGGGTCGGGTTTGTGTTAGGGGTATACCAACCCGCCAACCCACCAACCCGTTTACCATATCTGCCCTTAACCAAAAATGTAGGGAGAAAAAGGGAAACACACCAAAACAAGTGGCCCCGAGAAGAACAGGTTTTTCTTCATGGCATTAATTTATTCTGTCTGCAGTAAATAAATGCTCATCCTTAGTCGTGTTTTGCTCCTTTTTCGTTTGCTTCCACCGGAAGATACGCGGTACCACCATGGTCACTCTTCGGCTCGTTCCCGAGCCCATACTTGTCGGGGACCTCGCCGGGATCTCCCCGCATGCTCAGCCTCCAGGTGAGCGGCGTGACCATCCCCCACGGCCAGAACCACCTGGTCCATGACGACTATGCCGGTGGCTCCCCTGAGACAGACTTCTACAAGGACTCGCCCGGGGACATCTCCGTTGTCCACGACGCCCCCAGGCTCACCCTCGACCCACTCCACAACTGTGCGGGGATCACAGCGATCGCAACCCTCCTGGCCCTCGGTGTCCGGTCCGTCGGCATCTCAGTCTCGTTGGAGAAGGGGCTCCCTCTCGGCAGCGGTCTCGGCTCGAGCGCGACCAGCACCGCCGTCGCCGCCTTTGCCGTGAATGCCCTCTTCGGCGGCCGACTCTCTGGCCTCGACCTCGTCCTTGCCAACCCGTTTACTCGAACCCGACCCACCAACCCGCCCCCGTTTACCTGACCGACCCGTTTATTAAACGGGTTAACCGTGTCGTGTCGGGTTACCCGTTTAATAAATGGCTCAGGTTCGTGTTTCCACAGCCGACCCGTTTAATAAACGGGTCGGGTTCGTGTTGAGGTTTGCTGACCCGCCAACCCGCCGACACGACCCGCCAACCCGACCCGATTGCCACCCCTAGGCTGATTCTACCCTGAATCGATTCAATTATATATTTAATAAAATAAATTAGATAATAAATATCCTTTGAGACAACCCGAACTAATTTATATCCCCCTTTTGAGAAACCAACTCACTTAGGGCACGTTTGGAAGAGAGAAAGATGTAGGAAAAGCGATGCAAAATGGAAAATCTATATGGATTTTTTGACACTTCTAAATGAGAAAGACTTTTTGGCTAAGAGAGTTTTTCTAAAAAGTACACTTGTTGATAGAAAACATTCCTCCATGGGGAGTGGTGGAGGAATGCTTCATACCAAGAGAAAATTTATTTTTACACTCCCCACCACCACCCACCATCACCACCGCCATCCATCTCACCACCACCCACTAGCATCACCACCCTCTTCTTCTTCTCTCTCATTTTTTCACATTTTCCCACTTTGTTTTTCTCATGCTACACAAACAAGTAAGAAACTTAGAGAGACTTTTTTGCTGAGAGAGTTTTTCTGAAAAGTACACTTTCTGATAGAAAACATTCCTCCATGGGGGTGGTGAAAGAATGTTTCCTACCAAGAGAATTTATTTTTAAGCCACCACCCACTAGCATAACCACCACCCTCTTCCTCTTCTCTCTCATTTTTTCACATTTTCCCACTTTGTTTTTCTCATGCTACACAAACAAGTGAAAGACTTTCTTTTGGAGAACTTTTCATATAAAAAACTCTCGTAGACAAAACTTTCTTTTCCTATGAGAGTTTTTCTCTCTTCCAAACATGCCCTTAGTGAACAAATTTTGACAACATTGCTCTAAAAGCTCATTTATCACCCGTTTCAAAATAATATCTTTAAATGCATCAAAACTCTTTGTGGCTTACCCTTGTGACAATTGGTTGAACCCTGTGGACACCATAAATTAAACTTGACTTTTTAAAGCCTCTGGAGCAAATAAAGCAAAAGTCAACAATGATTGATTGCACTTGAAGCAAAAGAAGGAAATTTTCTCTTTCACATGGACAAATTCAAAGATTAATGATAATTGAATAAATTCAAAGATTAGCAATACAAGTGAAAATATAGACTTTTATACATTAACTGATCGAAATTTGCGGTTTAAGGAAACTAGAAACTTAAAGAGAATAACCATACTGCCACTGAAAAAGCCCAGGTCCACATCATAACCCTAATAATAAAACACATAATATCTTATAGATCAATATACGGCAATTCATCATAATATATTACAAATCGATATTAACAAACAAAACAATATCACCAAATCGACACTATATCGGGAAGCTTCATTCTAAAAAAGGCGGGTTGTGGAGGCAATTTTGCCTCATTCATTTGCTCAAGAAAAGAGAGGGTGTGCTGACAAAAACAATAATCAGACTGACATTAAGAAGCCAAAGATTGAACTCGCTGATGAACCTTTCCCTATTTCATCAAAATTTGTATACACAATCTACAAAATTTGTTATAAATGTCTGTACACAAAAAAATTGGAAATTGAAACTTGAACAAAAAAATGCTATCTCTCTCTCTCAGCAGTAGAACGTAACCCTCTTCATGCTATCCTTGAGAACAGGTAGACATTTAAAAGGACTTCCTCTTACTCCTGAGGGTCTCACGTCCTTCATAGATTTCTAGGTAATCTTACAGTATGGGTTTTTGTATCTTCCTCAACTAGAAAATTCATCAATTTTTTGCATAGTTCTGTACAGAATCCAGGTATATCATCCTGAAAAAAAAACCTGAAAGTCAGACCAATATAGAAATGTAGTCACAAAAAAACCTGAAAGTCAGATCGATTTGTACTTTACTAAGTCTAAACACCATATCGATTTGGGTACACATGTGTAAAACCCTGCAAAATATAAAACCCTAATATAGATATATAAAAAACCCGACCCAACCCGTTGTCCAAGTGTAAAACCCTAGTCTATTTAACCTCTCTTCCTCTTTTCTGCGGCAACACAACTTCTCCTTCTTCCTTTTTCTCCACCTTCGTCTTCTTCTTCTTCTCCTTCTTCGACATTTTTGTCAAACACATATCTATCTTTTAGAGACTCCCATTTTTACAGAAGAGTTCACCAAAACATCCATATCGTTCATCGTCGAGTTCATTTTCTGCTGCAAAACGATTCTATGTGTAGCTGCGAATACATCATCTCCAAGAAAATGAGCTCATTAGTAATGACAACCCACTGTACCATTTTTCTCGAACTGAAGCTGATTCTTAGAGACTCTAGTATTGGTGCACTCTTGACAATATGCTTCACAAACTTCAGCTCAGGCTCTATCCCCTTGAAGGAGCCGATGAGCTACATCATAAATCACTTTTACGTATTTGTCTTCGATATACTTCATGATAAATATGTAAAAGCGATTTATGATGTAACCCATCGGCTCTTCAAGAAGACAATGCCTAAGCTAAAGTTTGTGAAGCATATTCTCAAGGTGCACCATTGCTAGAGTCTCTATCAGTCTCAGTTCGAAGAAAATAGTGCAGTGGGCTTCCATTACTAATGAACTCGTTTTCTTATAGTGGATGTATTAGCAGTTGCACATAGAATCGCTTTGCATTAATAGAAAATGAACTCGACGATAAACAATATGGATGTTTTGGTTATCTCTTCTATAAAAATGAGAGTCTCTAAAAGATAGATATGCATTTGAAGAAAATGTCCTCCCAAATAGCTTTCCACCTTCCCGCACCTACATTGCATTAGAATCACATCACTATTTTGGATGTGGGTTTCATATTGGTGATGATATCTGTTTTCTTTCTTTATGATGGTCATGTATTATATCTAAGCCAAACCATTGGTCATGATGTATTGTAACTAAATACTAATATTTTTTGTATATGAATGTAGTTGTAAATCATGTGGATTTATAGTTACGAAGTTATGGCGAGAACGATATGTCTTTGTGAACGAAATCAATTTGTATTTAAGAAGTTAACTCGATTTGTATCGTTGAAGTAAAACCCAAAATCCTTAAACCTAAAACCTAAACCTTAAACCTTAAATCCCAATCGCACAAATCGACACTAGAAAATACATATAATCTTACAAATCAATATACAATAATTCATCATAATATCTTACAAATCGGTATACGACAATTTATCATAATATCTTACGAATCGATATACGAAAATTCAACATAATATATTACAAATCGATATTAACAACCAAAACAATATCTCACAAATCGACTCTAGGAAACACATAATATCTTACAAATTGATATACAACAATTCAACATAATATATTACAAATTGATACTAACAACCAAAACAATATATCACAAATCGATACTAAAAAACACATATTATCTTACAAATCTATATAAGACAATTCAACATAATATATTATAAATCGGTATATGTCAATTCAACATAATATCTTACAAATCGATATACGGTAATTTAGCATAATATATTACAAATCGATATTAACAAACAAAATAATATCTCACAAATCGACACTAGAAAACACATAATATCTTATAAATTGATATACGACAATTCAACATAATATATTACAAAATCGGTATATGTGTGCCAGGTTCGTAATTTTGGTTTATGGATCAATGTGAATTCCTATTGATATCTTAAAAATCGATATTTAGAATCAAAACAATATCTTAAAATGATATTAAGAATCAAAACAATATCTTAAATCAATATTAAGAATCAACATAGAAATCGATGTTAAGATTCTGAACAATATCTTAAATGGATTTGAAAATTCATATTAATATCTTTAAAATTGACATTTAGAATCAAAACAATATCTTAAATCGATATTAAGAATTAGCATAGAAATCAATATTAAGATTCAGAACAATATCTTAAATCGATTTGGAAATTCATATTGATATCTTAAAAATTGATATTTAGAATCAAAACAATATCCTAAATCGATACTAAGAATCAAAACAACATATTAAATCAATATAGAAATTCCTATTGATATCTTAAAAATCGATATTTAGAATCAAAACAATATCTTAAATATGGGTTTAGTAAGATATTAAGGGTTTAGGGTTTAGAGTATAGGGTTAAGTATAGTAATATATTATGGGATATATGTACCGATTTGTAAAATATTAAGTGTTTTCTAGTGTCAATTTGTAAAATATTAAATGCTTTCTAGTGTCACTTTTACGTATCTCACAAATCGATACTAGAAAATACATAATATCTTATAAATCGATATATGGCAATTCAGCATAATATATTACAAATCGATATTAACAAACAAAATAATATCTCACAAAAATCGATATAATATCCTATAAATTATAAGATGTGTCGATTTTCAAGATATTTGTATTATGATTTTGAAACATGTGCCTGCAAAATTTACATTGTTGCGATTTGGGCGCTTGAGGTGACAATTTGCGTATTCAACACACGTGTGTCAGGTTTGTAATTTTAGTTTATGGATCAATGTGAATTTTGTACATAGCCTTACAAAATTTGTATACACAGTCTACAAAATCTGTTACAAATGTCTGTACACAAAAAATTTAGAAATTGAAGGTTGAACCAAAAATTGCTATCTCTCTCTCTTAGCAGTAGAACGTAACCCTCTTCACATTATCCTTGAGAAGAGGTAGACGTTTAAAAGGACTTCCTCTTACTCCTGGGGGGCTCGCATCCTTTGTAGCTTTCTAGGTAATCTTGCAGTCTGGGTTTTTGTATCTTTTGCAAGTAGAAAATCCTTCAATTTTTTGCATAGTTCTGTGCAGAATCCAGGTATATCATCCTGAAAAAAAAACCCGATAGTCAGACCAATATAAAAATGTAGTCACCAATAATATAAGATAATAAAACATGTTTAAGTGTATAACATACAACGATGAATTCTGGTGCTTGTCCATAGTATATTGCTTCAATATACTTCATTACAAAGATGCCACAATCGACACCATTATTTTATAAAGGAGCATCCTCTGTGACGTGAAGCCTCCACGGGCAAATGTCGACACCCAACATGTCTCTGAAAAATCCAACCTTTGGTTTATACAAAAGCAAGTAAATTCTGGGCCACGGTACAAGATACATTAATCTTAAAGATAGAAACTTACCAAATGCATAATGTCACAGTCTACACCAATGTTATAGTCCAAAGAGTTGTATAACTATATTTTTTTTCTCGTACATCTAACACGTATAAGACCCAATGCTTTTTCGATTGCCATAATATAGGAATCAATATCTGCAAATCGATTATAAAATATCTTAAAAAATAGATATGAAAATGCGTACTAATAGCATAAAAATCAATGTTAAGAATCAACATATAAATTGATATTAAGAATCAAACCAATATCTTAAATCAATATTAAGAATTAGTATAGAAATCGATATTAAGAATCAGAACATCTTAAATCGATATGAAAATTCCTATTGATAGCTTAAAAATATATATTAAGAATCAAAACAATATCTTAAATCGATATTAATAATTAGCATAAAAATCAATATTAAGATTCAGAGCAATATCATAAATCGATTTAGAAATTCGTATTGATATCTTAAAAATCGATATTAAGAATCAAAATAATATCCTAAATCGATATTAAGAATCAACATAGAAATCATTATTAAGAATCAGAACAATATCTTAAATCAATATGTTGATAGCTTAAAAATAGGTATTAAGAATCAGCATAGAAATCGATATTAAGAATCAAAACAATATCTGAAATCGATATTAAGAATCTAAACAATATCTTAAAAATCGATATTTAGAATCAGCATAGAAATCGATATTAAGAATTAAAACAATATCTTAAATCGATATGCAAATTTCTATTGATAGCTTAAAAATCGATATTAAGAATCAAAACAAGATCTTAAATAGATTTAACATCTTACAAATCGATGTGGTCACAAACCTTTTCACTTGAAAAAAAGTCTGCCATTTGATCATCGTTAGCCCAATATTGTAGTCCGTCTAGAAATCCAGCCCTGTATGGCATTCAATGGACAACACTCTGTTGAACGGAACAATAATAATAGTAAGTTTAAAATACGAAGGTACATTAGTAAATAAAAATAAAAAATAGACATTTAAGATAACCGATATACCATAAAATAAGGAGTGACGATGCGAACCGACATGGTTGTTCCCTTTCTTTGAATATACATGACGAAATCGTGTATAGTCTGTTTACAACAAATATGCACTTGTTAATATACATACCCATGGCATACATAAATATATAACTGATAGTGGTTTCATACGTATAAAATTACTGATAGTGTGTCCTTCTGCAAATTCATCTCGCATCTGGTCGATGTTCTCTTCGAGCACTTTACTGAGTTTTTTGGCACCTTATTTTATAGATGTTGCACTGAAATTAGCTGAATATTTAGTAAATGAACTGTAGTATTATATTCAGTAAACAAACTGTAAGCGACGTAA
Source organism: Nuphar pumila (assembly GCF_984573655.1). NCBI lineage: Eukaryota > Viridiplantae > Streptophyta > Magnoliopsida > Nymphaeales > Nymphaeaceae > Nuphar > Nuphar pumila. Next base: position 53,382,716 of record NC_143254.1, read on the forward strand.
AAAAGATGAAACATGTTATAGGAATTGAAGGTATCCTTTTTTGTGGACGTTCAACTAAATTGCAACATCCTTCTTCGACATCGATACAACTTTTGCAATGAAAGAGGTTAGAGAAAATGTTGGTTTTTTTGTTCGTTGCTCACGAAGCAGGTTATAGGAAAGGCTTATTTTCTTCTTTAAATGAAACGTTGTCGGTTCCATGCTCTTAAAGGAAAAGTCTTGTGTTCCTTGCAGAACACACTACTGAAGTTATGTGACGCTTCATTCATTTATTCTTCACGTCGTTTCACATCCCGCCAGTTTTCAAAAATCATGCAAAAAGAATATTAACAAATAAATAAATTACATTGCGCATTAATTAAAAGACATCGTTTCATTTGCTAGTATCATCGAAATGACATTAGTACGTGTAAATGAATGACACGTCGCATAACAACAGTAGCGTGTCAGATGACGTTTCCCTAAACTCTAGACCCTAAATCCTAAACTAATGTTATGCGATGTTCCTTGCACCTAAAGGAAATGTTATAAATAATAAACCATAAACCAGTAATCGCTTAACGATTGAACAAACCTAAGTACAAATCGTGGTAACTTCATAATTACTATACATAGTAAGCGCTATTTCAGAAATCGCTATACAAAATAAACTCAAAACTAGTAATCGCTATATGATTTAGCAAACACAAGTACAAATCGTGGTAACATCATAATCACTATACTAAGTAATCGCTATCATAGGAAATGCTATAAGTAATAAACCCTAAACCGGTAATCGCTATACGATTTAGCAACAATAAGTACAAATCATGGTAGCTTCATAGTCGCTATACCGAGTAATCACTATTACAGAAATTGCTATACATAATAAACTCAAAACTAGTAATCGCTATACAATTTAACAAGCGTAAGTACAAATCGTGGTAACTTCATAATCGCTATATCTATTAATCACTAAACTAAGTAATCACTATCACGGGAAACACTATAAATAATAAACCCTAAACCAGTAATCGCTATACGATTTAGCAAACGTAAGTACAAATAATGGTATCTTCATAATTGTTATACTAAGTAATTGACATATTAAGTAATCGCTATCACAAGAAACACTATAAGTAATAAACCCTAAGCTAGTAATCGTTATACGATTTAGCAAACGTAAGTATAAATCGTGGTAACTTCATAATCACTATACATAATAAGCGCTATACAAAGTAATCGCTATTACAGGAATCACGATACATAAGAAGCCCTAAGCCAGTAAGCACTATACGTAAGTACAAATCATGAAAGAATTATATAATTACAAACCTAAGTTTATGTAGTCTTGTCGATTTTTCAGTGGCACTTTTGTGTTACACTTATTAAGGAAAGAATTATATAATTACAACAAAGAATGACAGAATTACAACATAGAATTATCGAGATACACAAATCACATAATATGTTTATTCACTATCACTTGACGACTCAGATGGACAAAGAAATCATCTCTTTCTTGGACTTGGTGGAGTCTCTTTATTCAGTGGCCTCTTCGTTCCCTTGATCTTATTAAACCCACTGATAATCATCTCAACCAGTGACCCAATTTTTTTACTCAAATTCTGCACGCCCTTCCGTAACTCCTTATTCTCACTCTTCAGCATCGCTAACCTTTGGTCGGATGATACCTTCTCGAGCTGTGTTTGCTTCTTATCATGTACTGCAACAAAGGGAATCATAGTATCCGCTAAATGGACACGATGGACGTTACATCTATGCTGGAGGACGACATGCTTGGTGACAAGAGTGAACTCACTTTCAAATTGCTTCTCCTCAATCTGTCGATTTCCACGCATGGGTTGCCAATATTATTTAAAATAGTTGGGGTCATATTGTTGTTCTTTATAATCATATGGTATGGTACGAACACCTCTTTTGTTTCAGCTATCCAATTGTTTCCTGAAGCAATCGTGCCAATTTACGTTCCTGGCCCCACCACTATTCATCTTCCTTTTCAATGCCACAGGCAATTTTGGTATCGACTGTCCCAAGCCAGCTTGTAGGAGTACTCAACTACCATGCTGCAACTCAACTTCATATTTTCTAAAGAGCCAAATATTGCAGACAGATAGTCTCATAGCCTTGGCAATAACCTCTTCGTTCTCGTCCTCCCCATCCTCATAAGGTCTCCACACAACCTGTACAATCAAGATTGTGGTTTAGATATAGACATAATTATTCATGCAAAATGCTGAATGCAATAATGATTTGTACTAAGAAAGACAAAATGCTGAATGTGATTATTAGTTAAGAATGCCAAACATTACAACGATTTACGCTAATGAAAGTTAAATGCAAATGCGATAACGATTTGTACTAAAGAATACAAAATCCTAAAGCGATGATTACTTAAGAATGCTAAACATTACAATGATTTACACTAATGAAAGTTAGATGCAAATACGATAACGATTTGTACTAAGGAAGACAAAATGCTGAATACGATGACTACTTGAGAATACTAAACATTAAAACAATTTACGATAATGAAAGTTAGATGCAAATGCGATAATGATTTGTACTAAGGAAGACAAAATTCTAAAATGATGAATACTGAAAAATGCTAAACATTACAATGATTTACGTTACTGAAAGTTAGATGTAAATGCGATAACGATTTGTACTAAGGAAGACAAAATCCTAAAGCGATGATTACTTAAGAATGCAAAACATTGCAACAATTTATGCTAATGAAGGTTAGATGCAAATGCGATAACGATTTGTAATAAGGATGACAAAATCCTAAAGCGGTGATTACTTAAGAATGCTAAACATTATAATGATTTATGCTAATGAAAGTTAAATGCAAAGAAAATGACGATTTGTACTAAGAAAGACAAAATCTTAAAGCGATGATTACTTAAGAATGCTAAACATTATAACGATTTTAAACCATTTACCTCATTTAATTACAATCCATCTAAAATGAACTGAGCATTTTCCTCCTTGACATTTATTGAAGCCCACTGGTCGATCTTGAGAAAACCACAAACCGTAGGACCACATTGAGAATGCATGGTGACAATATGATCCCACGTCCAGACCTACAAAAATAATATATTAGTAAGACTACAACCTTCAATGAGCTTAGTCCACAAGCACTAAATATGTAATAAACAAATATCTGAACAAATGGCCAACCCCCCCCCCCCCCCCCCCGACAATTTTTGTACCCCTACTTGCACGGTAAAGTTGACTGTACAAGTGTGCGAACATAACAACACCCCATGCCCAGTTGTCGACTTCATCTAAGTCTTTCAGGAACCGCAGCCACAAGTAACTAATTCTCGAACCAGAACAATCAAAAAATAAAGTAAGTCCAAAAAAATAAAGAAGGAAATCGTGCAACTCTTGGTCAGCTGCTTCAGATGCACATGTAGTGGACCGGCCTTCCCATTTATTACGGAAAAAATAAACTTTCATCATTGAGGAATTGACTCTGTTAGAAATACACTCATGCCATTCCTCCATCGACATTCCTAGAAGGGTCGTGCAATTGTCCCTTGGGTTATAGTTTGAATCCCGTGATAGGACAACACTTCAATGACACTTAAGACCCGTAATTCATGCCACATCTTCTAGGGTCATGGTGATCTCAAAACCCCCAAACTGGAACGTGTTCATCTTATGGTTCCACTTATTGACCAAGTGGGTCATGGTGTTCCAGCAATTTTCAAAATAATGTTGGTCTAGAAGGCTGCCGAAGTGCATCTTTTGTAATCGGTCCTTCTGATATTCACTCAGCTTTCTAAACCATGATAGAACTATAGGCCACTGACACCGCCCTTTCAGCTTTTCACTTGCTGCTCTGCTTCTCTTCTGACCTGCCTGTAACACAAAATATCAAATCACAGTTAATCGCTATACATAGTAATTGTTGTCGCAGTAATCGCTATACAGAATAATCGCTATCGCATTAATCGCTATACAAAGTAATCACTATACATAATAATCAGTATACATAGTAATCGCTATACATAGTAATCGCTATAGAGAGTAATTACTATTCATAGTAATCGCTATACATAATAATACCTACAACAATACATCGTGACATACAGTAGCAATTAACATACCTTGGTCATACTTTTCTCCTCTTCATCCCCTCCCTTCCTCTGCTTTTGTACTTCTTCCTCCCTTTTGTCCTTAGCATCCATCGTTTGCTTTTTCCTTCTCTTCCTCCTACTTCTTCCTTTCCTTTTCCTTCTCTTCCTCGTCCTCCTTCTCCTTCCTTTGTTTTTCCTTCTCTTTCTCGTCCTCCTTCTCTTTTCTTTGCCTTTCTTTCTCTTCCTCGTCTGCCTTCTCCTTCATTTGTCTTTTCTTCTCTTCCTCGTCCTCCTTTTTCTTTATTTGTCTTTCCTTCTCTTCATCATCCACCTTCTCCTTCTCTTTCCTTTGCCTTTCCTTCTCATCCTCATCCTGATGCTTCTTCCTTTGCCTTTCCTCTTCCATCTTCATCAATTGGCTTTCCTTCTCTTCCTCCTCCTCCTCCTTCTTCTTCTTCTTCAATTTCATTTTCCTCTCCTTCGCCTCCTTCTTCATTTGCCTTATCTTCATTTGCTTTTTCAAATATTCCTGCTTCATCATTTGCCTTTTCTTCTCTTCCTCCTCCCCCTTCTTCAATTGCCTTTCCCTCTCCTCCTCTTCCCGCTTCTTCCTTTGTCTTTCTTTCTCTTCCTCGTCCTCCTTCCTTTGCTTTTTCCTCTCCTCCTTCTTTTGCCTTCTCTTCTCCTCATTCTCCTTATTCTTCCTTTGTTTTTCCCTCTCTTCCTCCTCCTCCTTTTGCCTTCGCTTCTCTTCCTCCTTCTCCTTATTATTCATTTGCTTTCCCCTATCCTTCACCTCCTCCTTTATTTGCCTTGATTCCTTTGCTTTTTTTCATTATCCTCCTCCTTTTTATTTTGCTTCTCTTTGTCATCCTTCTTCTTATTTTTCATTTGTACTTCTTCCTCATCATTCTTAGTTGGATTATCATTTTCAATATCTGATGGATTAGGCTCCACTTTATACTTTACCAGCAATTGCTTCCTTTCTTTATCATTCTCAATCTTTATCATTCTGTAGTACACTTCTAATTGCTCATACAAAGCATACTGTTGGACAATTTCGTCAAGAGATTTCTCCGTTGACGACGAAGCATTTTTTCTCTTAGGAATGTAAGCCATTGGTAACCTGCATAACACAAAAACTCACCGAGACGGCAAAGGGTGCTTCGGTGAAAGAAGATGAAGCATGAGATTTTTTGTTGAACGTTTAGAGGGAAATATTGTGAAGAACTCCTTTTATAGCCGAGGAGTTTAATGCTTATGGGACTCGCCAAAGTTTTTTGTCAGTTCACATTTTTGGCAGTTCACATTTTATAATAAAAGATTTTATAATGACGTCTTTGTCGGCCACAAGGATTTGCCTTTGTTACGAAAATATTATCATAGTATAACGCAATTCGATGATCAAATATCATACAAATTGATATGAAAATTACTGTTGATAGCTTATAAATCGATATACAAAATCAAGATAGAAATCGATATTTAGAATCAAAACAATATCTTAAATCAATATTAAGAATCAAAACAACATCTTAAATCAATATGGAAATTCCTATTGATATCTTAAAAATCGATATTTAGAATCAAAATAATGTCTTAAATCGATATTAAGAATCAAAACAATATCTTAAATTGATATTAAGAATCAACATAGAAATCGATATTAAGATTTAGAACAATATCTTAAATCGATTTGGAAATTCATATTGATATCTTAAAAATTGATATTTAGAATCAAAACAATATCTTAAATCAATATTAAGAATCAAAACCACATCTTAAATCGATATGAAAATTCCTATTGATATATTAAAAATCAATATTTAGAATCAAAACAATATCTTAAATCGATATTAAGAATCAAAACAATATCTTAAATCGATATTAAGAATAAAAAAAATATCTTAAATCGATATGGAGATTCCTATTGATATCTTAACAATCGATATTTAGAATCAAAACAATATTTTAAATCGATATTAAGAATCAAAACAATATCTTAAATTCATATTAAGAATCAAAACAATATCTTAAAACCATATTAAGAATCAACATATAAATCAATATTAAGATTCAGAACAATATCTTAAATCGATTTGAAAATTCGTATTGATATCTTAAAAATCGATATTTATAATCAAAACAATATCTTAAATCGATATTAATAATCAAAACAATATCTTAAGGGTTTAGGGTTTAGGGTTATGGTTTAGGATTTAGGTTTAGGGTTAGGGTTTTTAGGGTTTAGGGTTTAGTTTATGTTAGGGTTTAGGTTTATGGTTTAGGGTTTAGAGTTTAGGGTTTAGGGTTTAGTTTAGGTTAGGGTTTAGGTTTAGGGTTTAGGGTTTATGTTTAGGGTTTAGAGTTTAGGGTTTAGGGTTAAAGGGTTTATGGTTAAAGGGTTTAGGGTTAGGGTTAGGGTTAGGGTTAGGGTTAGGGTTAGGGTTTAGGTTTAGGGTTTAGGGTTTAGGGTTTAGTAATATATTATGGGTTTAGGGTTTATTAAGATATTAAGGGTTTAGGGTTTAGAGTATAGGTTTAGGTATAGTAATATATTATACGATATATGTACCGATTTGTAAAATATTAAGTACTTTTTAGTGTTGATTTGTTAGATATTGTAGTATGTAATTGAAAGCTGTGCGTGAGGAATTTACATTGTAGCGACATGAGGTGGTCATTTGCGAATTCTGGTTGACGATTTATGCGATTTACGCAATGACGTATATGTCAGCCACAACGATTTGCCTTTGTATAGAAAATATTGAAATAGTATAATGCAAATCGCGATTTATAAGCTATTATGTTGAATTTTTGTATCGATTTGTAATATATTATGCAACATGTATATCAATTTGTAACATATTATGTGTTTGCTAGTGTTGATTTGTAAGATATTTGTATTATGATATTGAAACATGTTCGTGCAGTATTTACATTATTGCGCGATTGCGGTGGCGATTTGCGTATTCAAATCACTGTTCATTTAGCGATTAAAATTGAAATCACTTCACAACATCGTAGCTTTCATTAAATCGCTGTCACGTGAATCGCTATCGTCAACACACATATAGGATAAGCCGTTTATTTAATTAGCATGGTAAATAACAACTCGATGCATAGTATAGTGTGATGCAACTGACGATCATGACAGATAACATGAAGAATGATGTTCATGTAGATTTAATTTTGCATGGTCGATAGGAAGAAATCCTTTTGCCTCATAAGTGCGCGTAGTTTTCATTCTCCTCCTCCTCCTTCTTTCTTTGTTTTTCCTTCTCTTCGTCGTCCTTCTTCTTCTTCTTCATCCTTAGTTCTTCCTCATCTTTCTTCATTTGCTTTTCATCTTCAATATCTGATGGATCAGGCTCCACATAATAAATATCCAACAATTTGTTCCTGTCTTTTTCATGGTCAATGTTCATTATATTTTGGTACTTTACATAACCCTCATATATATCAGATTGGCGAATGATTTCTCCAAGAGTCATCCCCTGCAACGGCGAAGGCTTTCTTGTCTTACGAATTGTAGTCATTGTTAACCTGCACAACACATAAATTTAACCGCAAATCATTTTAAAAATCGAACCCTTTATAAGTACATATCGTTGTAAATCATAAATCTCTACTGCATTAAATGTATAAATCGTGGCTGCTTTAAATGTATAAATCATGAATTATAAATCGGCTAAATCGCTATTGCTTGAAACGTATACATCGTTGCTGCAACGAACAAATCGCTACTGCATTAAATGTATAAATCATTGTTAAATTCAAACTTACAAATCGTTGTAGAAATTTAGCCCTCATAAGTACATATTGTTGTAATGTTTGGCCTTTATAAGAATAAATCGTGCTAACTGTTTTTCGATGCCCAAAAGGTAGATATGTACAAATCGATTTATTTCAGTATGAAAATAGGTGTTATTTAGCATGAATAATATAACCAGTTGTAAGATTTAGCATTCAGATTTACATAACGAAACCTTACACAAAACTCACCGAAATGACACAAGTTTTGCTAATCCGATAGTGGAGGAGAAACACTTAGAAGGTAGATACAGTCGATGGTGACAACAGTGCTCCGACGGCAGTAAACGACGAAAAGGGGTGCTCTGGCGGCAGCAAACGACGATAAAGGGTGATCTCGCGATAGCAGACGACATCAAAGGCTACATCGTCAAAAGGAGCTCCTGTTACAGCAGATGCTGCATCGTTAAAGGGTGAGCCAGAACGTTTAGGGCGACATATTGCGAGGACATCTTGTTAAATCAGATGAGTTTACTCCTTAAAGCGAAAACTCTGATGAGATTAAACCTTTCTAGCAGGAGGACATTTTTGTCCTTTACTCGAAACGTCGTTTCATGGCGCTAATGGCGGTAAAAGGTACTTAAGTCTTTGCAAACAAATCGGACACAATGCTAAGTGATTCCAACACACACGGGGAAAGGAGCCCCACGTGCTTACATACGTGGCGCTCATTCAGACCCCATAACACACACCTGCGTGTTTCGGAGGGGAACATATAACCTGCTTCGATGTCAGACCATGAAATCTCGTTGTTAGGCAACTTTGTCTTGTCAGCATCAACGTTAGCAAGTTTTCTCTCTCTCTGACCCAAGGGGTTTGGCTCAGTAGGATGGGGATCTAGGCTGTTTGACATGCAGCCTAAGTTCGATTCTTATGGGCATCACCTTCCAGCGAAGCTTGACGACTCTCTGGGGTCAACGAGTAAGCCCTCGACTGACAAAACAGTGATCGTAAGTATGGCAGACTGAGCCAGTGTGGCTAAGTCTTTGCTGCGCCTGGTGCGGTTTCTCCGATTAAAAATTATAAAAAAAAGTGCTCCCTCTCTCTCTCTCTCTCTGATAACCATGAAAGGGAGGTAAAAGAACCCAGATTATGATCATGCAGGGCATCTAGTTAAGGTTTTCCTTCATGCATTGCTTGACACCTTGTACTCTCTTTTTTTATGACGAAGGACTTGCTAGGAATGAGATGAAAGACCTAAGAGTTTGAGCAGAATTGCACATGAGACAACTTCTAGTTTATTTGGATTTTCTATTACACTTCAGCTTTTCTTGTATTTCTTTTCAAATTCTAATTTGTTAGGTATCATTAGATAATCTTATATAAATTGGAAGTTGAGTAGATTTTTTTGCAAATCGGATTACGGGTTTGCATCAGAATGCCGGTCACTTAACGAGATTGCCTAACTACAAAGCAAACCCTGGGTAGTCCACCAACCCCATGCTTTAGGAGACATCTTAACACTCTCAGTTAAAGGTGTCAACGGGTCAGGTTTGGTTCCAACTCAGGTGGAACCAGACTTAGACCAGATTTTTGGGTGTTGTATTGGGTCTGGATCCGGGTCTAATCGGGTTTACTATAAGAGAAACCATACCCAAACCCCATAAGAACTACATGAACCAGACACGGACCATACTCAGTAAAATAATAAATTCTATCATTTTTTCAATGAAAATTGTGGGTGGGTCTTAATCGGAACTCGGGTCGGTTCCGGGTCTAGTATAAAATTTCACAAACTATACCTGGACTCATGTATTAATCAGACCTTCCAGTCTGGACCTGGGTCTTAATCAGGTCTTCGTATTTGTCATCATACCTGGACCCTATAAGGTTTGATTGGGGTTGGGTCCGGGTAAACCCGACCCGTTGACACCCCCTTCTCAACTGATCAAAACAAATGATGACTTGTACCAGAAAAAACATGTGATGGACAACGTATTTCTGTATGCTTTCTTTTATGGTTTTACATGGTGAAGCTCCACCTTATTGGCAGGCCATGGACAATGAAAAGAGTTCCCACTAGAGCCAAAGAGCTGCTTCAATGTTATCAGTATCGGCATCTATAATCATTATATCGGCTGAAAATCGATACGCTTCACCCTTGCATCGGCTATTTTTTTAATAAATGTAAAAAATACTAAAAATTAATTTAAATATTATTTTAATGGTTTTAACATGTGTCGGTTGACACGTAAAGGTTTTTTAATTAATTTTTTTGGCAAATACAGAAGATTGACTTGAGTATTGGTATCGGACTGATGCAGCTAAATCGGTGGCCAAAGGATTTCTGCCTAACCCCAACTTGCCTTTAAAAAACAAAAAAAAAAAATGCTTGGGGAGGGGGGCGGGAAAACTACAAGTCAAGTCACACGCCCACCAGCATGTGGGCAACCTATAGGCTGCTTATAGAATTTATTTGTCTTATGTGGGCATCTTTAGTCCTTCTAAAAAGTAAAAAGCCAGCCTCCACTTTAATCTACGTGAATATGATCAGAAAAGGGGAAGGGCCGGCTGGCCTCTAGCCTAGGGCCTCAAATGGAAAAAATATATATGACACTTATATTTCATAGGCGGAGGGCCTCCAATTAAACATGAGCCAAGCTTGAACACCTCAAGCTCAGCTCTTTTAACCTGTTTACCAGGCTTACTTCTCTTTTTTTAGTCAGGCTGACCAGCCCATTGACAAGACATTAGCTGGTTGACTGGACAATATTGGCTCATCCATGCCTAACCCCAGCAGTTTTGGCAGACGAGGCCAAGCCCATTTGAGCCAATGCCTACACTAATTGTTTTTTTGAAAAGCCAGCTGGGGTTAGACAGACGCCCACCAGTTACTATTCAACGTATCACTGGGGTTTGAACCTAAAACGTCCCACCACAAAGAGACGTGCGCTGATAGCTCCTACCAACCACACTGAGTCCCCATTGGTGCCCTAATTTTTATTTTTATATAGTATCATCTTCTTCTTCTTTTTCCGAGAAGAATCCACCATTCCGATTCAGACATCTCATGTACGGGCTAAGAGGTTCCACGTTGATGGTGGTCCTATTTCAGTGTCCACAGCATTAAAAACTCCAAGTACCCCTCCTTACCCACCGGCAAAGTCTTCCCCACTGGTTCATTATTATAATTGAAAAAGGAGCTTCCAAACAAAGGGCACCAATAATGAACATCGAGTAGGAGCTCATATTGGCACATCCTCCCCTTCAAATTTGACAAATGCAAAAGACATCTAAGAGTAAAGTGCGGACCTCTAATTTGGAAAGAATCAAAGCAGCACGGTAAGGCCCTACTTTTTGACTGCTTTTCCTGTATCAAGCAACTTTTCCAAGCAAACTAAGCACAAAAAGGAAACTTTTCCTGCTACATTAGAAAACGCCAAGTAGTGTGGTTCATTACCACCAATTGCCAGCACCATGCCAGTGATTCCTACTGTTGGAGAGCCCACTGTTTTGCCTAAAACAATGGACAAAAGCTGAAAGAAGAGCATGGCTAGAATTTGCTGGGAATCGACGACGAGTTCCTCTGCCAACCGTGGTCCACCAATCTGTCCCCTGGACATTTTTTGGCAAGAACCACTGTGTGAACACAAATGATGCGTTTGAAAATCATGACACCGCTGCCTCAGATGTGTGGGCACTATTTCTTCCAAAATCTATTTCATTGTCTCTTAGTTCCTAACATGATAAAATCCTTCTTACCCATGGTCACTGAATTGACATTTTTTTTCTGTGTGAAAGAGTTGGATCAGACTCAAAAGACTCACGATCACACGCACACGCACACTCGTGAATAACAAACACACGATAAGAGTTTTACGTGGTTCGGCAGGCTGCCTACATCCACCGGTTATCCTTCTCCCCACACAAAACTTATAGAGGAAGTTTCCCTTAATATAACATTATTTACAAGTCAATAAGATTTATCTTTATCTATTAATATTCAAGGATCAAGCCATGATCTTAGGCAGAAAGGATTACGAGTAGAAGGTGGTTTTGTTTTCGTGCTTGCCAAGTGAGAGTCCAACCTTATTTTCTTTGTTATCTTCAACCTTTTCAAAATTATCTTCTTCCTTTATGATCGATCATATCTTCTTGGCTAGTGCTGAGTTATCTTGATCTTGAGATAAATCAATTGAACTCTGCCGTAGGTCCAAAGCATGATTATTCTGGATATGGATTTGATCTAGATCTAGAACTGACTCGACTGGATCAATTTCTTCAACATGCCCCCTCAAGCTAATCTCTTTGAGATTTAGCTTGTCTCTCATGTACTAAATATTGGCCCTACTAGCGGCTTTATGAGAATGTCACAACCTGTCTTTGGAATGGAACAAACTTAACTTCAACTTCTCGGCTTGTCGCATTTTCTCTAACAAAGTAAAAGTCTACTTCTATATGCTTAGTTCGAGCATGAAACATAGGATTTGCAGACAAATAAGTTGCACTGAGAGTATGACACCATATGACTAAAAATTTGGCTTCGTGAACTCCAAGTTCAGATAACAATTGTTGTAACCATAAAAGTTTCGAGACTCCTCCAGCTAAGGCTTTATAATCTGCTTCACTGTTGGACTTAGCAATAGTTTGTTGCTGAGAAGATTTCTAGGATAAAAGATTTGATCTAAGATATGATAGATACCCATTTGTGGTTCATTGATCATATGGATATCCGACCCAATCTGCATTATTTTATAGAACCAAAATGCTGCATTTGGGCTTAGATATTTGAAACCCTAAATTGATTATACTTTTGAGATATCTTAATATTCTTTTCACCAACAACCAATGAATATTTGTAGGATTGTGACAGGCTCACTACAAGAAAAACGTTAGTTAGCAACAAAAATTTATGACGGATTTTTTTCGCCGCAAATTTGTGATGGATTAGCTAGAGAAAACTAGTTGTCCTTAAAATTGGAATTAGCTGCTAAATTAGTGACGGATAAATTCTATCACAAAATCTATTGCTAATTAGTGACATAAACATTTCGTCTCAAACTCCATCGCAAATTAACAACAGATTAGTGACAACATTTGTCTATCGCTAATTAGCGACGGATTTTGTGACCGAATTTTTTCGTCGATAATCCATCGCTAATTTTTGCTTTTGCCCATCTAGGGCGCAAATTTTTTTTCGCCCCCTTCACACTTTTCCCCCTTTCACTGTACACAGCCTCCCCCCGAGCCTTCTCTTCTTCTCCTTTCCCTTCCTCGACCGCAAACCGGTCGAAGCCACGTCGTCGTCGACCCCCGCCGGCCGACTCTTGTCTTTCCCTCCTTCCTCTCTCCTTTCCCTACCCTTCTTATTTTCCCTTCTTCCTTTCTTTCTTCTGTGTTTCCACTTTCGTCCGGTACCTCGAGCTACTCGCTGCTAACTGCCCCCACCTCTCCACGATTGTCGTCGCCAACACCGACCTTCTCCAGCTGGGTGGGGTTTTAAAGAGCGCTCCGAGTCTTAGGAAATGGGGAGGCGGGCAGTGCTCGGGCAACAAGGAGTCAATTGCTGCCTATGAGGGGTTTTGGCTTTATTTCCCGTTGGTTGTTGTTGCTTTCTTGCTTTGCTGCTTTCTTGTTCTTGGTCACTTTAGGTATCTCTCTCTTTATCTGGTTCTTGGTTGAATTCTTAAGATGGTTGGGTTCAAGATTGGGCTAAGTTTGTTGTTTCAGCAGCGAAGGCTAGCTATTCATGATTGTTGGAGTCACCACCAACCTAAATCCACAATCCAGACCAAAACTCACCATCCATCACTTTACCCACCAGCCTGTTTGCTCCTCCAACCAATCACCTACTCTGTCATCCACAATATGAGAAAGATGTTTGAACGATGTGCACCATGCGTTTGATGTGAGATGTTATACGCTGAGCTACCATCGTTGATGAATAAGCTAAATTTGAGAGGGTGCCAGTTTTTTGTTGGGATCTTGCAATCGACTTTGGGGGGATGTAAAGTTGTTCTTCAACCGTTTGATGTAATGTCTGAAAGAGATGGTAAACCCATGTAATACACATAACATAACTCCAATTAAAACACCTCCATAAATAAATCTGATTTTATTAGGAATGCCAACAGAAAATGACAAGTCCCATTGTGGATTAACTCAGAGAAACATACTCTAGTCCATCTAAATAAATAACAGAGGAACATACTCCAGTCAATCATGTTGAAGAAAAGAACTTGGTACTCTTATTTTGTATTTTTATGCATATTTATAATTGCAAGGACTTCCTTTTTCATATACCATGCATATATCCTGGACAGTGTGGAGTGGCCTCAAGAGTAGGGTCTGGTGCAAGGCTATCATCAATTGGGTACTTTGCGTGGAACAAAACAAAAACAAAAACAAAAACAAAAACAAAAACAAAAACAAAAACAAAAATGTGGATACTAGTGAAGTCCGTAGTCTACATTAGCACAAGCTAGTTGCCTGCAACATGACTGACTGTCAGCATGAGGAAACCATCTTACATCTAATACTTGCTATTTTCCTTTGCCTCTGTAGGGAACAAGATACCTATTTTCGTTTTCTTGTGTTGCTATGTGGTAACGAGATATGCGTCTTCTCTTCATGTTTATTTTTTATAGCATTCAACTCTCTCACATCCTTGGGGTTGCTTTCCTTTTTATACAGAATCTTTTGGACAATCTTCACCCATGAAGTAGGCTAGTGTTTCTTCTTTTTTTGTTTAGCTACTTAATTTCTTGTATTGATGTTGTTAGATGCATATACTTAAAGTTATAACGTAACCTACATGAACATTTAAACTTAGGGCCAATCCAAAAGATTTAAACTTAAGACTTTCTTAAGTTTGATGATCCTAACCAGTAAAACATTTTCTATCTAGTCTCTATTTCTCTCTATTTCTTGTAGGTCCCTAAGTTCAAGTAAAAAACCTAAGTTGGCATGATGATTTTTAAAATCCTCCACCTTGATGGGCTTATCTTGGTTGTCTGGTCTTGATGGGCTTAAATACTATTATTTGATTTCCCATGAACCATGATTCCATAATCTAATCCTTTGTTTGTTGTAGCAATTACTACTTAATGTTTGCAATCATTTCCAATTAAATTTATGTGAGAGTAGCATTTATGTTGAAAAATAGATTCTTTAATGAGAAAGAGGGATGTTAATGATGAAGGCGGCTTGGGATTGATTTCAGATTGAATTCACTTACTGGGTTTGAGTGGCTCCATGTCATTGCTGATTGATTTTTATACTTTGTAGGAGGAGGAGCTGCACAAAATTTTTAACAAACACGTTGAAGTAGACACACGAATTTCTATATTAAGGAGCAACTTAGGTGAACTACATAAAGTAAGAGACTGATGGAAAATGTTTTTATCATATTTCATAGAAAACATTTCAAATCATTGATTATTTTTTGGTTACTGTTCTTGTCACTGGTAATGCCTATCAAACACCTGCATCTTTTATGAGCAGACACAGTTGGATCTTTTGAACCACTTTAAGAGGTGAAAAGTTCTAGTTTAGGAAAACATGTTTTTCTGCCGGATATAATCCTTCAATCATTGATGTTCAGTTTCTTAAAAAACTCAAATATGAATTTCATTTTTTTGGTTTTTTTGGTATGATGGATAACCCTGGATATTTGAGCTCTTGTGTAGATGAAGATTTGGTTGACATTATTGAGGCATGCTAACAATCTAATGCTATGTGCATATGCAGTAGACTTATGTTTTTACCTTGAAATTGTCTTAATATATTTCAAGTATTTGATTGGAAGTGTGCATTTAATATTCATTAATGTTGTATTTGTATGCATTTGATGGACTCTTACCAATCATTGCAATTAGATTTATTGAGTTCTCATCTGGTCATTTTCTTTGTGTTTGTATGTGGAAAGTGTATTCAACATTTTAGCTTTTCTTTACAAATTATTTTATCAAAAAGTTAAGGATATACATGTTATCCATGAAAATAGGTATGCTCATTGCTTCTGACAATATGGTTAAATGTCTCTTATAAAAGGTTGGAGTTGCCTGTCTTGTTTTTCTGGAAAATTGTATCTTCACATCATAAGTTGCTCAAGTGGTCTTGATGTTCTTGAAAGAGTTATTGTTGAATGATTACTTTTTGTTTCATTCAAGGATGTTGTATTCTTCCTCTGATCATGATGGTGGTTTTATCTTAAGCAATGGGAGGCTCTTGCCTTTTTTCTCATTGGAAATTCTGTCAACCAGATCTGGTCACTTCCAGAGGGTACCACGACAATGGGTTTATCAGTTGCTATTGGTGCATACTTGTATGCTTCCATTTTTTTTGTTTTCTGCCTAATGTTTATAAGGTCATTGATATTCATTGGTTCAACCTTATTCTTTGTTAGATGTCAAAGTGCAAAAGAGAACTTCAACATCTAACTTTTGTATGCTTTCATATTTTACATATATATTCTGTATAATTGCATCTACTTTGAATATGATATTTTTTTTAGTTTTCTGTATTTATCAAACTTAGAATACTGAATGCTAATCTACATGCTCACTCCAAGGCATGCATGATGTGCTATATATAAGTAGCCTTCCACTAATGGTTGTTTTTAGCTTTTGATTTCTTTGTCTGATATTGTATAAAGTTGATACTTGGAAAAATCATGTTTTGGAATCTCTGTTAAGTTTCTTATACACTCAACTTTGAAATAAAGTGGCTACAATTTCAGGTGAATATGGAGGTTTAAAATGATCATCTGTATTTTCTCTGTATGTCTTACATTTGTTTTTTGGATCTGTAGTATGTTATACTTCAATTGACAACCATGAAACTATCAAGTCCACCAACCACTAAGGTACCTTTTCAAGTTAAGATCACTAAGGTGATCGTTTAAATTTATAAAATAAATAATCTTTCCTAGTACTTTCTCATTCTCAATAATTCTTTAAGATGATTGATGAATCTTTAGGAAATTAAAAATATATGTAATGGGTCCAATCAATTTAAGGCATGAACCAAAATCTTTGGAATACAAATTTTTTATAATGAGTTCTGTTTGAAGATGAAAATGTACATTATTCTAGAGGATCTTTAATGACATCATTGCTATCAGTCTATTGGGGAAACTCTGCCAACTGTATTGAATATATGAAATCCTTTCAAAAAATGACCCAAAATATTTTATGAATTTATTAATTTTCATTAAAAACATAAATGTCTGTTTCTCAAATTGGTACTTTAAGTCATTGTCATGTATATCAAAGCATTGTCTCTATGGTGGATGTGGTTTATGTAGCCTATAAAAATCAAACATTCACTAAATTTGTTTGGTCTTTGTGCCATTAACTCATCTTTCTGTGGGTATGTGATTTGTAAACACAATTCAAAAATTTTCATTGAAATTTACAACAATCAAATAGTAGTTAGTTTTCTCCAATCAAAATTCAAATAAAATTTTTCATTGAACATCTGCAGGTGAAAAAAATAGTGAGAAATAAAACACTAAACTTAGTATATTAGACCCTATGCTCATGGAGAATCACCTTACTCAGACACCACAAAACTGACATGTCACACCAGTTAACCAACTGAATTTTTATATATATATATATATATATATATATATATATATATATATATATATATATATATATATATAACAATAATAAGACTCAGTCAAAGTTGTGCCCATTAGGGGACATGTGATGAGTTGTAGAGCCTGATTCAGAGTTTTTTTCTTTACAGGAGGGGGTTCCAGGGGTTCCCCCTGGCGCGGGTCTTATTATACCCAATTTTTTTCTTGGGCTTATGTATGAGACCTGGTTTCTTATGGACCATACCTGATTTTTTACTAGCAGCTTAGTTAAAAATGCTTAAAAAACCCTATTTTTGGTCAAATGAGAACTTTGACCCACATTTGATTAAAGGCATGTATACCTCGGCTTGAGGCGCACGCCTCGGGGCTCTTTTTTTTATTTTATTTTTAAATTTTGCAACGAATTAGCGAAGGATAATATCCATCGCTAATATTCAGCGATGAATTTTCGATTGTTTGCGACATATTATGTTCTATCGCTAATTTCGTAGCTATTTTAGCGACAGAATTAGCGATGGAATATAATCCATCGCAAACCCAAACCAGTGCTTATTTAGCGACGTACTCACAACCGATCATGTTCGTTGCTAATCCATCACAAATTAGTGATAAAAGTAGCGACAGATAAGTTCTGTCGCTAATTAGCATCCAGGATTATGCGATGGACACTATCCGTCGCTAAACTATTTAACGACGAATAGCGTCTGTCGCTAATCCACATTTTTCTTGTAGTGGCTTTATTCACTGCATACGATATATCTGGCCTGGTAAAAGTAGTATATTGAAGAGCCCCTACTATGCTACGATATTTGGTTGGATCCTTTAGATTTTCACCTTTATATCTTGATATTTGGACATTTGTTGCATCAGATGTACCAAGGGGTTTGCTACTTTCCATCCTTGTTTTGACAAAAAGTTCATAGATGTATTTTCTTTTGGGTGAGAGCAATTCTTGAATTATTTTTTATAACTTCGATACCCAAGAAAAAATGTAGAACTCCTAAGTCTTTAATGGAGAATTTTGTACCAAAATATTTAATAAGCTGCTGAATAACTTCTTGCGAGTTTCCTTTAACTATTATATCATCAACATAAACCAACACATATAAGGCCATTTCATTATATTTCTTGAAAAATAAAGAAGTGTCAACTTTTGATCAATAAAACTTAATTTTTCTAAACATAAACTAAGTCTCTCAAACCAAGCTCTTGGAGCCTACTTTAATCCATAAAGATCCATGATGAGGGAATGTTTTAATCTCAAATCTAGGTGGTTGCAATATATATATATATATATTTCTTCCTTCAAAAGACAATGGAGAAACACATTATTTACATTAAGCTTATGTATAAGCCAATTATGACTTGTAGCAATTGAAAGCACCATGCAGGTTAGTTTGATAACAAGGCTATAGGTCTCAAAATAGTTTATGCCCTCTTCTTGACTATATCCTTTAGCCATCAAACATGCCTTGTACCTAGATATGGACCAATCAGTATATTTCTTGATCTTATATACCTATTTACAGTCAACAAAATTAAACATTTTGTTAGTCAAAACCAGAGTCCATGTATCATTTCTAATCAAAGCCTCATATTCATCCTCCATGGCCTGACACCACTTTAGATCCTCATGAGCTTGATATAAATCAATGGGTTCCTAGTCTTGAACATGTTGATTAATCAAGCCATATCCAAACTGATAAGGAGAAGAGTCAATGTTTTTTGGTCTTAGAGTCCCATCTTGGGAGTGAGTTACCATAGAGTCAATCCTCATTTGAGTGGGCTGATCATGAAGATTATTTTCATTTTCTTCCCCTTTTAAAATTTTAGAAGAATGACTCACATGTACTAACTGTTCCTCATTAAAACTCTCTTCATTTTGCACGGTTTCTTCATTATGGATTGGTTCTAAGTATGCTGATTCAAAATAAGTTGGTTGAATCTCAAGTCTTGATGAATAAAGCGCTATAGAACACAATTTGACACCCGAGTTTTTCTCTTTAATTGCCACTTGAGGATAGCTAAGATGATGACCAAATTTGAGTTTACAATATTCATTTAACCACTTGAAACTTCTTCACTAGTAACTGGGACTTGTGTACCATCATATAGAAACATGGTTTCATTAAACCTCAAATGCCGTGAAATAAAAACCCTTTTTGTAACAGATTCAAAACATAAATATCTTTATAAGAAGATCTAACCCCGATAAAAATGCAGGCTCTTGACTTAGGTTTCAACTTTGACTCATTATACAGGACCAAATATGGATAACATGTACTTTCAAAAAAATTTATGTGATCAAAGGTGAAAGATTTACCAAGCAACAATTTATATAACATTTTTTCTTCAATGTTTGGATTGGTCAGGTGATTAATTAGATAAACAACATATCTAAAGGAGTCTCCTCAGAAGTCAAAAGGCAATGATGCATAAAACAACATACATGGCCCACTTTCCGTAACATGTCTATGCTTTCTTTCCACTACAACATTCGGTTGGGGTGTGTGTGGACATGATAACCTTTTTTTAATTCCATGATTATTTAAAAAATCATCAAACTCCTTATTGATGAAGTCACCTCCACCATCTCTATGAAAAACTTTGATGAATTTTGTTCACTTATTTTTCTACTATATTTTTGAAAATTTGAAAATACTTGAAAACATCTAATTTCATAACCAAAGGAAATAACAAAGAGAACTTTGAAAAATCATCAACCATTAGAAGATAAAACTTGTAGCCCTCTCTTGAGATGACCATGGTCGGTCCCCCATTTTCTAAGGAATCCTTAGAGGAATGTTCATCTCTTTTAAAATAAATTTTGTGCATTTTTTCAATCATGCATTCAAAACATAAACCATCATCATGAATATCAAGAAAGCTCAAATAATTATTTTTTATTAAAAAGAGAAAGAGTCTTATGTCTAGGGTGACCAAGTCTAGCATGCTAAATTTTAGAGAAAATATGAATCTTCTCTGTTGCATATGCTGCGTTCATTTGATGAGAGCTGCCCTTATGTGTTGGCCATACGTACATTCTTACTTTAATTGGACCGCTTTGAATTACTCTTCCTTTCTGACAATCCTTCACATAAGAACCGTGAGAATGAAACTAAAAAAAAACACTTGTTATCTTTAGCCAACTTTGAAACAAAAATCAAATTCTTCTTAACATTAGGAACATATAACACATTTTTAAGAAGAATATCATTACTCTTGGAGGGTAAAAAGAACACTACCAATTCCAGATATGGGAGTATTATTTCCATTTGCCACCATTATTCTTTTGGTCCTATGATATTCTTCCTTGTTGGTCATATTGCCATCGTCCCCAATTATGTGTGATGAGAAGCTCCACTATTAGGGTACCAATTTGGATCTATCATGTTATTTAGGGCCATAGCCGCAAAGGCCTTAGGTATGTCATAGCAAAGCTCCACTAGTAGTATGTTTTTTTCTTTCATAGAATTGACACACAACTTAGGTGTCACTACGATTCCCACCATGAAACCTATTTTGCTACCTACTTTCATTCTGATAAAAGTTAGAATTTCCATGACCCAAATTTCTATTTCTATCATGACCTCGACCACGATAAAAGTTTTTACAGCCTCTTTCTCTTTGAGTAAATAAGGCCGTGTTAGGGGTTAAAATATGAAGTCTCTTCTCTTGATTCAATAACATTTCATAAATATCAATAAAGGATGGCAGTGGTGTCATAGTTGTGACAGTAGTCACAAAGCTTTCATTTTCAGATGACAAGCCACTTAGAGTGAAGCACACAAGATCATTCTCAAACACTCTCATTAACAACACTTAACGAATCCGTTAAAAACTTAATTTCATTCAAATAATCAACCATAGGTTTTTCACTCTTTTTGATATTTTGCAAGTCTCTCTTAAGTTGCAAAATATGAAACTTGAGTGTGAAGCATATGCACTTTCTAAGACAATCCAAGCCTCATGTACAAAGAGAATACAAACAACTTGAGAGAGCACGGACTCACATACCGTAGCCATGATCTAGCTTAGGGCAAGCTGATCAACCCTCTTCCACACTGCACAATCGAGATTGAGAACCTGGGCTGATTCGATTCCTTAGACAAATTGAGCCGGGGCTTGCAATGTCCCATCCACATACTTTATTAGATTATGTGAATACAACACATATTCTATCTGAGATTTTTACAAAAGATAGTTGTTTCGATCAAGTTTGATGGACACCAAACTCGAGAAAGCATTCCACTAAATGGCCTGGTTGGGAACCAATGAACTAGAAAAAGAAGTTGACATGGTGGATGACACCATTAGCTCTGATACCATGAAAGAGTAGGATCAGACTCAAAAGATTCACAATTACACTCACACTCACACTCATGAATAACAAACACACACACACACACGATAAAAAGAGTTTTACGTGGTTCGGCAGGCTTCCTATATCCGCAGTTTTTCTTTTCTCCACACAAAATGCAGAGAGAGTTTTCCTTAATATATCATTGTTTTACAAGCTGATAAAGATTTATCTTTATCTATTGATCTTCAAGGATCAGTAGAAGGTGGTTTTGTTTACTTATCGTGCTTGCCAAGCAAAAGTCTAACCTTCTTTTCTTTCTTATTTTCAACCTTCCTAAAATTATCCTTTTCCTTTATGATCGATCATATCTTCTTGGCTGGTGCTGAGTTATCTTGATCTTTAGATAGAACAATGGAGTCTGCCACAGGTCCAGAGCATGCCTATTCTAGATATGGATTTGATCTGCATATAGGGCTAACTCGATTGGACCAATTCCTTCAACATTTTGGATAACCAGAGAAAAACTGCTGAGTTCACTATTGTAAGACCCACCAAGGGGGGGCTACTAATGATTGGTAGGAGCTGCCAGTGCACGTCTCCTTGTGGTGGGACGTTGCAGGTTCAAACCCCAGTGGTACGTTGAATAATAACTGGTGGGGGTCTGCCTAACCCCAGCTCGCCTTAAAAAAAAAAACTATTGTAAAACCCCAAGTCCTCCTCCCTCATGAGAGAGTACACCCAACTTCAGCATTGCGACAACGAATGTGTGTTCCTGTGGGTTTCAAAGTCATCACATGATGTCAACTTGGTGAAGTTCATGGCCCTTATGGAATGAGCCATGCCGTCGTGACATTCTTAGGTAATGTTTGGATACTGAGAAAGTTTTGAAAAAAAAAAGAAAAACATTGCGAAAAAACTTTTGGCTTTTTATGGGGCCCACACTACATAAAAATGGGATTAATTCCCCAACATCTTCATCCAGGGAGTGAAGATCCCAAAAAAGCAGGGGGCGACATGACTTTTTTCTCAGAATAAGTTTCTTCTGCTGTTGTATCTATCAAACATGCCCTTAGGGTCTACATACTCTGTTCAAGTATATAAAAACCTTGGAACT
Source organism: Nuphar pumila (assembly GCF_984573655.1). Lineage (NCBI taxonomy): Eukaryota > Viridiplantae > Streptophyta > Magnoliopsida > Nymphaeales > Nymphaeaceae > Nuphar > Nuphar pumila. The sequence continues at coordinate 53,405,584 of NC_143254.1, forward strand.
AAGGGTGTCAACGGGTCAGGTTTACCCGATCCCAACCTGAACCAAATTAACCCTATAGGGTCCAGGTATGGTGACAAATAAGAAGACCAGGGTCCTGACTCGAAGGTTCTATTAATACATGGAAGGATATAGTTTGTGAAAATTCATACCAGACTCAGGCCCGACCCAAGTTCCTATTAAACCCACAAATTTTCAATGCAAAAATGATAAAAATATTATTCTACTGGGTATGGTCAGAGTCTGGTTCATGTAGTTCTTATCGAGTCTGGGTATGGTTTCTCTTATAGTAGACCCGATTAGGCCCAGGTTCGGATCCGATACCATACCTGAAAATCTGGTCCAAGTCTGGTTTCACCTCGGTCCAAAGCAAACCCGACCCGTTGACACCCCTAATTGGAATTAAGGCCGAGAACCTACAAGAAAGAAATAAAATCACTAGCTATATTTCACGCAACTTATTCCGAACATTCAACATGTGGTCACCCCAAGACTTAATTTTTTTTTTTCGAAAGACAAGCTGGGGTTAGGCAGACCCCTACCAGATAACTCTTAAGCCCCAAGTGGCAAAGGGATTCGAACATGGGCCTTCAACTTGGCACAGGACCCCGCTTACCACATGGGATACCACCTCGGTGGTAAGACTGTTCCTTAATTAGTTAATCCTATTGTTGGTCAGAAAGTTTACAGCCCATTTTTCCAGAAGTTAAGTGCATGAAGTATGTGGTGAGGTCAATGGTAGCTAGAATTCTTGCACTGGACTCAGAAGACTTGGCACTCACACTAACTAATGCACGTATATATAAACTAAATAAGTGTTAGTACTGGACTCTGATTTCCAAACCTGGACTAGACCCAATGTCTATACAAGGATTAAAGATTTGCCACTTCAAAGTTTCTAGGGACGCACATAGATATGAGGCACACTGAAAGGAAACCTTGTTTAGGTGCATTATGCTTTTGGTAATATTTAATTAATAAGGTGCCTTGGTTTATTTATCACAGTTAGGTAGAGTCGCTGGTGGGATCAGTAGCTACAAATTGCACCTGCTAATATAAACCACAGATGTTCTTATATTTTAATCTGTGATCAGCATTTGACTATTTTAGTTAACAAATCACTTTAAAAAATATCATCTGAAGCGTGTAAATTGCACATCGAGATTACTTATCGTTCATCCAAATTAAAAATAAAGGCATATGGGAACTACCTACTTTACAAGTAAAACAAAAAATAAAATGATAAAAAAGAAAAGAATAAGGAAAAGAAGTCGAAATGCCTATTTAATATAATGTGAGCTGATTGGAACAAACAACAAATCTTTCGATCATTGGTTAACTCTTTATAGTGACACTCAAAGATCACTTGTCCTATGGGAATGAAAAATGCTAACAAAAAAGTATGATAGATATTGGGGCTGTGCAAATTGTGAAAGGCATAAAGTGCCTTTCAGATCGTATTCACATTTGCACACCGCCACTCACCGCCCCCCACCGCCCCCACCACAATAAAATAACATCAGCTCATATGAATATCACTATTCAATGGACTGGTTGTGTGTGGCCAGAGCCAGTGAAGTGGTAGAAATTTCAACTGAGAGGTTCCAAAATGAAATTATACAAGGGATTATCCCCTAGAGTGGCCATCAGGGTTTATGAAGTGGAACCAACCTGTTCATCACTGAGTTGGGCATGTTAGCAAATCCCCAATAGGACGGGGATGGAGCCTAGACGGTTTGACGGCAGTCTAGGTTCAAATTCCATGAGTGTCCCTCCGCTGCGTAAGCCAAAGCTTGGCGACTCCCAGGGGTCGAGGGGTAAGCCCTTGGAGTTTTATGCCGACATGAACAAAGACTGTATGGCAGGCTGAGCCAGTGCAGCTAGGTCTTCACACCCAGGGTGGTTTCTCCGAGTAAAAATCAAAAAATAAAACAGCACAGAAGAACTCTGGCATCTTGAACATGGGCAGCTTCCAGGCGGCCCACATCTGAGGTTGCAAACACCCCTTTAATGTCCCTCTATCCATTGGGGACTACACCCAGCTTCGACCATGAGGCAAGAAATGCTCTCTGTGGGTTTAAAACTTGGGACATCCCATACGTTCATGTTTCCCTTACCAGATGACAGTAGCCCTTGTGGTCATCTTTTTTCTAAATATTAATAAAGGATACAAGCATGAAACCAGGCATAGCAGTACCCTCTTAAACATCGAGTCCCATGGGCATTTTGTCTCGGTGCACGTGCCTGTGTGAGTGCGCGTGTGTGTGTAACGTGGCAAAGTGTCGCACAATGCCAAATACCAAATTTCCCTATCATGCCCTACTAATATCTGCCGAATCCTAATTCTGTGCACGAGAAGCACTTTCCTGACAGAAGTTTTTAAGCTAAAGAAGACAGAGAATGATGGCAGGGATGCATAGTATGCCAACTTCCAAGAGGGTTTCGGCAATGAAATGGGCTTGCACAATCTTCCCAGGTTAGTACAATCACTAATAGAAAAAAGGCGCTTCGACTAAAACAAGAACAGGATATTATTAATGTACAACATTTATTTGTTAATTAAATAATAAAAATCAATAATACAAAATGAAAGACAGCAACATCTTTGAATACCATTATTCACATGCACTTTCCAGCAATAAGACGAAACACCAGGATTGAAAGCCTAGTACAGGTTTTACAGATATTCCAACAACCACCGCAAATATCTACATCCGAGACGGACTGATGCATGACTTGAAAGGGCACCATAAACCATCTTCTAGAACAAAATGTAAGTTAGTTTGAGCGCAACCACTTGTCCTTAAACGTGAAAGTGCAATGACAACTTGACCTGTTGAATCTCATTACAAGAGCTCTAAATGACTACGCAATTCTGAAGATTTTAGATGAGAATCCTGCCAGACCACATAGATTTAGTAGTTGCATAATGAACTAAAACAACAGAAAATTAAATGAGACATTACTCAATGACAATGAAATATCGTTGACACAACCATGAGATATCTTGACTAACAGGACAGGACAAAAAGATCACCCTAAGATGATGATCTCAAATCTCACCAGTTGAAAGAATTCAACTCAAACAAGGACATTGAAAAAAAATCTTAAACCACACAAGACACATTAATTATATCTAAAATAGCTTGAACATATTGTTTAATATTTTGACAGTTAATAACGTGTAATCATACTATCACCTCATTGCAGACCGAACCCAATTGAATTGGATATTGCAAGTTTAAGCCTGTTCGCAAGCTTAGCCTTTGTTCGATACTCTGGAATCATTAGTATGTTGAAACATGTGTGTGAAGTTGGCAATCTGCAGCAAAGATTATCAATAAAGTACTAAATAAAATTGGCAAGAGAGAGCACTGACAAAATACAAAGTATAAGCAAGGTACGATATCATACTGATCCAAAAGAAATCTACATGAAGATGGAATAAATAAAACTTAAAAAATATTTACATGAAGATCAGTGCATGCATGTGTTTTTACCTGTCAGTATCATCTCCATTTCGGATTATGACAAATGGGAGGCTACCGAGACCACCAATAGGTGCTCTATCATTGCCAGTCGTGAAAAAGAGCAATGTTTTCTTCTCCTCAATACTCATTTCTCGAACCTATTTACTAGAAGCCTTTAAAAAGATTTACGATTACAGAAGAATCCGATAATTTCATATAAGAAATTACTTTGCATACCAGTTCCCAAAACCATATGATGACCTTGCTTTCTCTAGAATACCCACCATCATAAACAGTTGCCCGTTCTAGTGCCTGCATCGAAGTTTATATGGTGTTATACTGGATGGCAAGTTCTTTTTTCATTTAAGTTAATATATTTAATGCAAGATAGGAAGTTTTCTTCATATCAATGTTATGCTTGCATGGTAAAACCATCTACAAATACTTTCAGATGCCAGAATTATTTTGCAAGCCTTCTGCCTAGATCTTTCCACTAAATCAAGTATTTAGAAGAGAAATTAAATCTGTCCATCCATCTACAAAGACAGGAAAAAAGAGGAGGAAGAACAAGAGAGCCTATTCAATTCTATATAGCAGAACCTTACATCAAAATCATAATGAGGCAAACCCGAAATCAATAATTCCAACTCCTCATAGTGGAAAAGACTTAATGCCTTTCCTTCACAAACCTGGATGAAGTTAACGACTAAAGATTAAATGCATGTAGGTAAAGATGAAAAGCAATGATATGAATGAAATGTTCATGGAGATGGGTTTACAAAAAACAAAAGGAAGAACCTTATTGAATGCAACTGAAAATGCTGAAAATTGTTCAGCAATAGAATCCACCAGTAGATACTTCACATACACCTCCACGTACCTACAAAATTTTAAGAGGCACATTCAAAATGCAGAGGAACTCGGAGAGGATTCTCCCAAGACATGTCAGTAAATAATAAGTGAAACATGAATATCTGAAAACATAAAATAAAAAGAGTTTCATGAGGTGTAACAATAAATCTTGCCATGTCAAATATCAGGAATTAGCCTCAATCTCAACCTGCTCATGAATAGGACACAGACCACCATTGCTCATAGGGTTTACATGTTAAGCTATCCAAAAGTTTGTAATTCATTGATTTTCTGTTGGTCCTTTGTGTGACAGAGATATTTGAATAAGTATATGCCTTTCTGGAACATCATAGTTACACGTAACAGTTACTTATCCAAATCCTTAGCCTTACAGTAAGATGGAAAAAGGGAAGCATTAGATTTTCTAATGGCACACTGAGAAAGCAAACCATATGAGAAGGTTCAACTGGAAGTTTTTCAATATCATTAACTTTCTCAAATATCCAACTGTCATTTTCCCACTAAATCCAACTACAGAGCACTTACATAGAAAGTGGAAGTCATTCTTATGGTTGTAAATGTAAAATCCTGAGGAAAAACAAAATGATTCAGGTCGGATCCGGACCCAACCCGAGGCCACCGCCTCTCTCTGCCTATTAAAGGCAGCGAGAGGCAAAGGGGGGAGGTTTCTCGAAACTGCTCTCCCGTTCTCTCTCTCCCCCCGACCCCCTCTCGTCCCTGACTCTGTCTCTCTCGTTTCTACTCGCCGGAGACCCCCTGACAACCCACCACCACCGGCGACCTCCCGTCCTGTAACGACCCCAATCCAGAACCTTTTAAAAATGCGGATTTTTTTTTTCTAAAGAGTTGCGGAAACCTTCCCAGAGATCTGGGGTCCTCACAGTTCCACTTTCCATTGGATAGCCCATCCACCACAAACGAAGTTGCAATTATCATCCATATCAACCAACTAAAACTCTTTTATTAATGAGTAATAAAATTTCAAAGACAAGGTTTTCTTCAACTGAAAGTAAAGTAACAATTGCAGAATTTAAAAGAACTGAAAGACAAAAGAAAGAGCCACAATATCCTCTACTGAAGCTGACAAGTCCAAGTATAACTCATCCATCCCGAGATGCATGTCCAACTTCACTGTCCACCAATTCCTGTGAAAAACCAACAAAGTAGGGTGTCAGAACCGAAATTCTGAGCACAGCTACTTCTAAAGAAACCAGGTGAGAGAAAGAACATGGATAAGATTTCATGCAGTGATTTGAGTGAGTGCAGATATAAAATTTGCAACATTTAAATTTCCATAACTACCAATGATTTCATTTACTCACCAGTCAATAACAGTAAACAGTGTCATATATCAATAACTAAATAACCAACCTTTCAGCATGATTTCACGAAGTAAAGCGTATGCTACCACCAAATGATGTCATGATATCAAGAATGATTCAAACATGCATGATCTAACAGAAAAATGCATGATTATGTGCAATGCATGATTTCTTCTGTTATCTTTCATTTAAGTTCCATCTTTCCATATGCATGCCCTATTAGATGCACACATCTTTAAGTTCCTCTTTTTAATTACCGTGGCCCGCGGATACACCAAACGGGTACAAACCCCGAGGTCAAGCAGGTTCCCAGGGTAGCTTAACACACAATTTGTATTTTATTACTGGGTTCCAACTTAACCCTCGACCGATATCAGGAAACAACACCATCCATCGAAACATTAGACCTCCACATCTAATGTCGGGGACACAAGGGACACCCCACGCCCACAAGTGCCACTTCCTTGGTACCAAAAACTCACAGCTGTGACTAACACACCACTCCCGGGTAAAGTGGCGGATTCTCCCTAAAACCGTGGCCAGGAGAAGAACCTCAATATCGGGTTCAGGGGCAACAACGCACACGGAGTTTTTGTATCCTCACAGTCTCCCCAAGACCGGATATCCAAGATTCTCATACTCCAGATGAGATATCCCAGAATGTATATTACACTGTTCTTATTCTTTATTTATATTTAAAGTTCATTCTTTAAGTTTGCAACACTATATGCAAAAGTAAAGTGAAAACCCTGCATCCTCCCTCGTAGGGACCCATTCGGGATTCCAGCCCGTGTAAACACATAGAACAGTGTAGTAAAGTGTCAAACCATCTTATGTGGTTTAAGTGATGCTGTTAAAAACATAAATAAAAGAAAACCCACCCCACGGCACTCCAGGCCGATGATGGTCAAATTTGGCCATCGGTGCATCACATAATAAAACCATAACAGTATTTCCTTTATAACACTAAGCCAAAATGCCAAACAACATACATCTTCATGCAAATATAAACCCAAACATATGCATGTCATAATTCATTCATATGCATTTTCAACATGTGTGTGTTACCTACATCACATATGGGTCTTAACCAATCCATGGTTTCTTTAAGTGTGTGAGTGTACATGTACCATTTCAAGAAGAATTATCAATAATTGGATCATGCTCACATTCTTATCATGTATACACTTGTACCAAAGCAATACATTTTAACAAAAAAATCAACTATTTCCCATGTTACAAATTCTACAGCACAAGCACCGATGCCCCAGTACCTTTAAACCCGTAAGCACACAACCATTAAGTTTAAAGTTATCTTTAGATTTATCTTTCAATGTGCATAAATTATCAGCTCCAAATACCCGCCTCGGGTATCTAATCCATCTTGTCCATTCGGCAAGGCATGTGTCTAAATTTCTCATAAGCAATTATAGAATTACAGCCCATTGATTCCTTAGAGAGTATGCCATCCCGATTACAAAAGTTTTTAAGAGCATGGTTATATACCCCTTCCTCAATACCCACACATATTCCAGAATTTACACATTTATGCAGTCACAAACTATTTCAGAATACAAGTATTTTACTAGGCAACTAACCTTTCAAGCGTACGGCTCATTCATACATTTGAAACAGTAGACATGCATCATAGCAGGGTTTTGAATACAAGGGAAAAGTAGTACAATATGCATCTGATTACCCAATACCATGTGTAGTTAATTTCAGAGTCTTTGCCTCTTACAGTCTTAATAAATCCCTGACCTAAATGAATATATTTTTATATAGATCTGTGACCATTAAGGTTTCATTTGCTCAACAAAATCTCAATACGCCCGAAGCATTATAGTAGTGTAAAGGTAAAGAGTTCTGACTTAATTACATTAGATAGATACAGATGACAATTATTCATTCAGCCAGCATATTCAATTCTTTCTAATACTACATGCTAATTTTATACACCTATCCTACTGTATGAACAGGGATGACCCCAGTTCTCAGACTATTCAATAATAGGATGCTATCTTGCGGCTAAATCCAAACCAAGCAATCCTGGTAATAAGAAAACTGATCACTTTCTACACAAGTTAATCCTCATAACTAAATTAATGAATCAAAAGATTATGATAAATATTTGACCAGCATCTGCAAATACAATCTGCCTTAAATCTAGACATATTTACACAGTTTACCACATAAAACCCGAAATCACTTACCACAAGGTCTCAAGGGATATGATGGAGAAAAAGAAGAAGAAGGGACTGCTCTAAATGAAATACAGAAGTCGGTATGCTATTTCAAGCCATATGCCAACAGTCTAGATCATTGAGAGAAAAATCCAAATACACCTCCAGAAAACAGAGTTTGAATACTTAGTGGAAAAGAAACAACCGTAATGAAAGTTACTACTATAACGGCATACAAAGATTACAAGGATATCCCCGAGAAAGATTAGGTTAGCATACAAATGTAACAAAACCAAACCACCAGCGAATCTGACAGTATGTCATTACAAGAATTTATAACACAGCTAGGAAAAGATCTACACAAGCCGAGGTACAGGCCAGCTCCCAGCTAACTGGGTCAGCTGGGCCTGCTATGGCCTGGTTCAAAAGGTGCACAACACCCAAAATAAACAGACTTCGGTTTCCTCTTTCCCTTTAGTATTTAGGTTATTGGGTCCCAAAACAGAAATCACCCAAAAATTGGGGTTATCCATTTCAAAGAATCGGAAATCCCACGAATGGGGCAGTCCGATACCACAGCCAAACCCCAAATCGTTTGGGCTAGGAATTTTTGCAACGTAGGGTTAGGTAAGAAAAATCCCCAAATCGATTTGGGATGAACTTTGCTACAGTTAGGGTTAGGTACAGTGAATCCCCAAATCGTTTGGGTTTTCGAAATGGGGAAACAACCTAATCCCCGAATCCTCCCCTCAATCCACCCATGGAATCGAACCCACGTTCGATTCCTCACCCCGAGTCCAAGAAGTACCGTACCTGATTCCGATGGGTTTCCCGGCGATCGAAGGCTGGGGACGCGAAGGTAGGGCCGCGACTGACACTCCTTGTTGCTGCCGCGACAGGGGGGTACTCGCTGCAGTCGTTGATGGCTGCTGGTTGCCGCAGCTCGCCGGCGAACTCCTCCTCTCCGATACACACTGACAGAGAGAGAGAGAGACGGGGGAAAAGAGATGGGGGAGGAGAGAGTGCCCGAGTGAAGAGGGAAAACCCCCCTCTCCACTCCTTTTATCGGCCCTCTCCATGCCGAGATGGGAGGAGTTGGTTACGCATTGCGTAACCCCCTCCTGCCCCCCTTTCCTTTTCTGTAACAAACCTATCGGGCAACCCTTATCGGGTTGCCCCTTTCTTTAAAAGGGCTGTTACACAGGGGCGCGGCTCGGGTCCGGACCCGAGACCCGTAACCCGGCCCCAATCGATATGGATCCACAAGTGGATCCAAATGGATCCACTGTGGATCCTCGAAGTAAATTAGATTTTTTTAAAATTTAAAAATTTTATTTATTCATTATTATCGTTAAATCAAGTTTTCAAATGAATAAATCCTAATTACCCCCCTTTATGGGTCCTGGATCTGCAATTTGGATCTAGGCCCAATTTGCAAAATTTTATAAAATTTTCGGATTTTACACGTCCGGCAGCCCTCAGGTCACCACCTGTAATAATCGGATTTTTTTTGGATCCGGACCTGGATCCGACCCGGGTAAGTTAGTCGGCTGCATGCTTTTAAAAGCACGCAGCGACGAAGGGGGGAGGCTCTCGAAACCTCCTTCCCCCTCTCGTCTCTCGGTCTCTCTTCCCCGACCGACTCCCCCTTTCGCCCTCTCGTCTCTTCCATTTTCTCAGTCCGGCAAGCCTCCCCGACGACCAGCGATCCTCCCTGCGGCCACCGACGTCGGCCACTCGTTGCCGGCCACCTCTTCGCAAAAAACCCTCGCTGTCTCCTGTGTCGCAGGACGCCGGCGACTCGCCGCCGGCCGCCACCCTTGTCTGGGTTGCTGCAGATCTCGACGACGACCTTCGTCAGCCGGCCACTGACGCTGACGGCGGCCTCTAAGATCCGGTGAGCCCCGATCCCCTTTTTCTGCTCCCGTCGGCCTTTCTCCTCTTCGAGCCGACAACTCGCTGCCGGCCCTCCACCTTTGCTGCTACCGGCGATCAAAGTCATCAATATCCTTCCAGCCGCCATTGTTCCCCTATTCCCGAGAACCCCTTCGACGACCCCGTTGCTGCGATCTTCGAAGGTAAACCCTCCCCTCTCCTCCTTTGTGTAGGGTAGGTCGATAGGGGGACTGAGCCCCCTGTCGCCTCTTGTCGGCAGGGGGTTACCCCCCCTGCCTTTTTGCAATTGGTCGACAGGGGGGCTGAGCCCCCTGTCGCCTCTTTTCGACAAGGGGTTACCCCCTGCCTCTTTGCAATTGGTCGACAGGGGGGCTGAGCCCCCTCTCGCCTCTTGTCGGCAGGGGGTTACCCCCTGCCTCTTTGCAGTTGGTCGACAGGGGGGCTGAGCCCCCTGTCGCCTCTTGTCGGCAGGGGGTTACCCCCTGCCACTTTGCAATTGGTCGACAGGGGGGCTGAGCCCCCTGTCGCCTCTTCTCGGCAGGGGGTTACTCCCCTTGCCTCTTTGCAGTTGGTCGACAGGGGGGCTGAGCCCCCTGTTGCCTCTTGTCGGCAGGGGGTAAAACCCCCCTGCCTCTTTGCAGTGGGTCGACAGGGGGGCTCAGCCCCCCTGTTGTTTTTCGGTAGGGGTTTCACCCCTGCCTCTTGGGGTCCTCTATCGGGGGGGGGGGGGCTTTGCCTCCCTATCTCATTCTGTGTTCGGTAGGGGACAAGCCCCTACCTTCTTTTGTTTCCCGGCAGGGGGCGAGGCCCCCCTGTCGTTGCTCTTGTTTTTTCGGCAGGGGGCTTCACCCCCTGCCTTATGTTGTTGTCCCGACAGGGGGCGGAGCCCCTCCTGCTCGCCTGTTGCTCCTCGGCAGGGGGTTCTGTCCCCCTGCCTCCTGCGTTTTGCTAGCAGGGGGCGAAGCCCCCCTGCTTTCCTATTTTCGAGCAGGGGCTTGCCCCCTGCATCTCATTTGTTCTCCGGCAAGGGGGCAAAGCCCCTTGCCTTGTTCTTGCTGCTGACAGGGGGTTGCGCCCCTGTCTCGTGTTCTGAGAGGGGGTGTTTCCCCCGTGCCTTGTTGCGGCAGGCGTGGCAGGGAGCCTCTGTTCCCTCCCCTACCTTTCTTTGTGCTGGCAGACAGGGAGCTCCTGCTCCCTGCCTCTACTGTTGCTGCCAAGCAAGGCTGAGGCCCCTGCTTCTGGCACCCTTGTCTGTGGGATGCAACGTTCCTGCCTCTGCCTCCTGTAGGCAGGAGGCCTTGCTACCTCTGTCCCTCTTCTGCAGGGAGCTGAGCTCCCTGCCTAACCTCGTATCGGGGTTCGGTATTGCTACAGGTCTTACCAGACCCACTTCTCATTTGTATTTTGGCATGCTAACATTTTTAGCATCACAGGTTGAACGGTGGATTCTGCTCGCTCTTCATGGCTTGAGATCGTGCTTACCTACACAGCTGACATACGAGGTCCGTCACCCCTTAAGGTAGGGGAAGATTGCACAGAAGACTTGGACAATTGAATTGACTTCAATTAACTAAAAAGGACAATTAAATAAATATATATGCATATATATCATATATATTTATATGAGTACACATTTAACTCAAGGACGCAGTTTCGCGATCCTTGTCCTTTACTTGTTGCGCATCACGCAAAGGTTTTGCGTTGCACCCCTGCTTACAGTTTTTACTTGCAGTTGCGTGTTGTGCCGAGGGATTGCGTTGCACTTTTGCTTACCGCCTTTACTTGGACGTCGCGCTTTGCGCCTAGGCTCTTGCTTTTGCATATGTGTTGGTATTGCCTTGCTATTGCAGATGACCTGAAGGTTCTTGCTCTTTGCGTATGCCTTAAAGGCATCATCGTGGAGGATGCAAGGGGCATTTACCCCTCTCCCTCTTGCGACCAGAGTTCAGTCGGGAGCGAGCGTCACATCCTCGTCTAAGGAGAGGGATACCTCGGAAGGATCCTGGCTCTTCGTGTGTGCAGTCCGGCAGAGTCGATTTGAGATTTTAGGGAGCTGCGCAAAAACATCAAAGGCTGCTCCAAATCGAAGCATTTGGAGGGATGTGACTGGCTGGTTTTGCTCGCCCTTTTTGGCATATCTCGGGTGATCCCGAATTGGGAGTTCAAGCGAACTTCTCAGCGGGTGTTCTATTGAGAAACTCATATCCCATCTATCGAGGTCGGTATCGAGTCATGCGAGACATGTAGATACCCCAATAGCGGATGTGATTCGAGATAATCACATGCATAATGTTGGCACAAGGTACTATTGTTTCAAAAGACAAAGTAAAGTTGATAAACTTTACATCTTTGTGAAACACTCCTGTTGAGGCTTCTATTGAGGAGCTATACCCCCTACATCCTGAAGTACTTGTAGTCGTACACGACACGTCTAGTACTGCGATGATCGGATGAGACGGTCGGGCGACCTCGAACATCGCTAAATGCAAAATGCTGTAATCACATAAATTACCTCATATTCGCCTTCACAGGCAAGATGCTCGAGTGGTTTAAAGACCACAACATAGAATGGGTCATTAGTTAAGCAACCCCTAACGCACCCGTTCGCTTCTGGTTGTCTGTCAAGGGAGAGGACAGATCAGTACAAAAACTCCAATGGACAAGTTGTTAACAACCACCCCACGGGCAAAGATCTGGCCTCCCTAGTCATTGGAGTTAGGGGATAGGGGCTACACAAGTTAGCTCAACACTTCTGCAGAAGTTGGATGCATCCGTGACACTGCTTTTCAGCCTCTGGGGAATTCTCTCTCGGCTAATGCCGTCCCCTTTGGAGCGAACTCAACTAACTATTCGGGTTATTGAAAATACATAGAATGACAGACGCCCGAACTAGTCTCAGTTGTTTCTACGTTTTGCCTGCGCGTACCCGCAGGCCAGTAATTATCGAAACATAAGGTCTGTTCACACTGGTCGTTGAGTCGTGAGCTTCGCTTGCACTACTGATTCGCCTGCACTACTAATTCGCTTGCTTGCTCGATAGTTCAATATGCTACTCGTTGAGCTGTGCACGCCTGTCAAGGCGTTACTCTAGTTGGTTAAACTGCTTACGCAGTTCTTTGCGGAGTAATAAGGAGTTTCTCATACTAGTTAAATGCTTATAATAATAGCATTATCCTAGTTGCTACATATTAGCATGTGACTTGCTTTATCCCTTGGTCGAACTATTTGGTGCTTATTGTAGCGTAGCACTTGTTGGCTTGCATCTCTTATGATTGATGTGATTGCATACAGCTCGTAATCTACGAACTGGTGGCAACTAGGATTGATGTGGCTGCTTGTCTTATAAACTGCTTACATATTTTGATATAACTGTTGCCGTATGATTGCTTATGAATGGCTTGTGATGTAATGATTTATGCCTTACAATTAATTTAATTACTTGTTGATGGACTGAGCCATTTTATGGTAATTATATGTTTACGAGCATTGTTATGAGTGCTTGTCTTATTCAGTTGTTTTGTTTGGCTGACGGGTAGAGTTAGTTACCCTTCGCCCGTAGAATCAACTGAATTGCCATATCTGCGCGTTCTCATGTGTCGTTTACACATGTGTCGTTTACAGACAACTACTTAGCTCCCACTCATCTGGTGGGTCAGTTTAGCAAGAGAGCATGCATGCACAAGAATGAAACATGCATCATTCATCGATGAGTTCATCACCGTTCCAAATCAACTATTCAGGAAAAACCCCGATTCAAGGATCTGTCAAACACCCTAAGGGTTCAAACTTTTACCCATTTGAATAATCTCCAGTAAATCTTGAAATATACATGCTTCACTGATATACCAATATGCAAGATGTTAAACGAACACATGGAATCCCATTTAAGAATATGATACCCAAATGGAAACAGCAACGCAAATCAAATCGGTACTCATGTGTTCGATTTCAAGAATACGATACTCATATTGGGAAACAACAAGAATCAGAAATCAAAATGTATCTCAAAAAGGAACTATTCACAGAAATCAAAACAACAAACCAAATCAAGATTTTAACTCACTTTAACATGAAGATCTGAAACATAAAGATTTCTATAACAACTAAATTCCCAACCATACTATCTATGAACCAAGATCTCCTAGTAAATCACATCTCCCAAACCCCCCCCTTCCTCATTCAGTTTATCGAATCCAAAAATAGGAAAATCCCCAAATCAGACACCAAGAATCGAAAAATCCCCCATCAATTTCGATTTGAGGGTTTTTCAGGTTAGGGTTTAAACAGGAAAACCTCTAAATCAGAAATCACGACTATCAAAAACCCCAACTCACGGGCCTGCGTTTTCCGGTAGCCAAGAACCCTATCAAGAACGACCGAGCACCCAATGTTTTGCTTTCTTGACAGACCCACAACACACACACAGGATACAATCAACACCAAACAAGAAAAGTGCAGAAATCCTACCTGTTTCGATGTTTTTTTCCGACGATCGGAGACCGCTATCGCGAGACGATGGTCGGCCGGCTCCAGTTGCTCCTGCCACCGTGAAGGGCGCGATCGGGAGTCTGTTGTCGATGTTCGGCCTGCTGTTTCCACAGTCGCGATGTTGTTCCGGCGAGGAGAAGGTGGTTGTCGCGGTTGGCGAGGTCGCCGGCATCGGTTGCTCCACTGTGAGGGAGCCGGTGTCGATGGACGTCCGGCGTTGTCAGCACCATCGCACGCCGAGGGCAAAGCCCAGAGGAAGAGAGCTGAGAGGGGAGAGATCTGCTTTTCCCCCACCTTTTAACGAGAGGCGAACCCTTCCTCTCTCCTCTGTAACCCCCTCGCCTTCCCTTCTTGAGCTCCTGCGAGAATCGTGCCCTAGGCACGATTCTTAAAATTGAGCCCCCTTTAAACGTAAAAAGGTGTCGGGTCTGGGTCCGAGTCCCGCGACCCGCTATGCCGGATCCACCTTTAGCATGGATCCGGGTTAGCCCCTTTAGTGCTAGATCCACAATGAATGTGGATCCGTAACGGATTTTGGGTCCATATGTTGGATCCATTTAGGTCCAACCATGGATCCAACCCCAAATAATAAAATTTTTTTATACTAATTTTATTCTCTTAAAAATACTTTTATTTATTTATTAAATATTGTTATTATACAAGAAAATGTGTCGTGGTGTATGTTGTTTGCTGATGATATTGTTTTGATTGATGAGTCTAGAGCTGGGGTTAATGCTAAGTTAGAATTATGGAGACAGACATTGGAAGCAAGAGGTTTTAAGTTGAGTAAGAGTAAGACAGAATACATGGAATGTCGATTTAGTAAGCAACGAAGTAGTGATGAGAGTGTAGTGAAGCTTGGTGAGCACGAAATACCGGTGGATGATTCTTTCAAATATTTGGGATCTATCATTCAAAAGTATGGAGAAATTGATGGAGATGTAAATCATAGGATAAAGGTTGGTGGATGAAATGGAAGAGTGCAACTGGAGTGTTGTGTGATCGTAGAATGCCATTGAGGTTGAAGGGAAAGTTTTATAGGACGACTTTTAGGCCCGCTTTACTATATAGTACGAATGTTGGGCTGCCAAGAGACATCATATTCAAAAAATGAGTGTAGCTGAGATTCGTATGCTGAGATGGATGTGTGGAAATACAATAAAAGATAAGATTCAGAACGAGGAGATACGTAAGAAGGTAGGCGTTGCACCCATTGAAAATAAGATGAGAGAGAATCGTTTACGGTGGTTTGGACATATTCGACGAAGGCCTAATGATGCTCCAGTTAGAAGGATGGAGAAATTGGAAAATATATTAGTTAAAAGAGGTCGGGGTAGGCCTAGGAAGACATGGATGGAGGTGATAAGAAAGCATATGAATGCTTTGAACCTCACCGAGGACATGGCATTGGATAGAAATGAATGGAGGAGAAGGATTCATGTGGAAGACCCATAATGATTTTCTTTGTTGGTTCATATTGCCGACCCCAATTGTTTTGGGATGAAGGCGTAGTAGTTGTTGTTGTTGTTGTATTGTTATTATACATATATATATTGTAATACTCATATATATATATATATTCCCTTTTTGGATCTAGGTAACGGATCTCGGGTCCAATATGGATAAAACTACTCATCGAATTTTTACGGGTATTACACATGGTGAAGATATGTCCAGCTTGAACCATATCTCTTATATAGTGACAATCAACTTCAATATGTTTTGTCCTCTCATAAAAAATAGGATTATTGGCTATATACATAGCTGCCTTGTTATCACACATCATCACCATAGGCAATGAAACCTTGACTTGAAGATCGGCCAATACAGTTCGAACCCACACTAATTCAGCTGTCGTTTGGGCCATAGCCCTATATTTTGATTCGGCACTCGATCTAGCAACCACGGTTTGCTTCTTGCTTCTCCAAGAGATTAGGTTACCTCCCACAAATACACAGAATCCTGTGGTAGATTTTCTGTCCTCTACAGACCCAGCATAATCAACATCAGAGTAAGCAACTACATCCAGAGTACCCCCTTTCTTAAATAATAACCCTTTTCCAGGAGAAGATTTTAAGTACATGAGTATCATCATTGTAGCATTCCAGTGTATCTCTGTCGGTTTGTCCATGAATTGGCTAACCTTGCTTACAGCCAGAGCAATATCAGGTCTAGTAATTGTCACATACAATAACTTTCCTACCAACGAGCGATACTTCCTGCTATCGACGGGTTTAGACCCCTCATCCAATAAATGAACTTTTTGATCCATGGGAATATTTGTGGGTTTAGCTCCCAACATTCCTGTCTCTTTTAATAGATCAAGCACATACTTCCGTTGAGACAAAACCACTCCCTCACTGCTCCTGGCCACTTCTATGCCCAGGAAGTATCTAAGTGGACCAAGGTCTTTGGTAACAAAATGTTTTTGAAGATGAGCCTTTGTAGCTGCAATCTCTTTCATGTTATCTCCTGTAAGGATGATGCCATCCACATATACCACCATAACCACTAAGCCTGAGTTAGTTTTCTTAATAAATAGTGAGTGGTCTGACGCTGACCTATCAAAACCGAACTTTGACATCACATCAAACAACTTTTGAAACCATGCACGAGGACTTTGCTTCAGCCCATATATCGCCTTTCTTAATCTGCACACCTTCTGACACTCCCCCTCAACCTCGAACGTAGGAGGTTGTTGCATGTATACTGTCTCAGACAGATCCCCATATAGGAAGGCATTTTTCACATCTAGTTGATACAAACTCCATCCATGGTGAACAACTACTGAGAGAACAAGACGGATGGTGCCCATCCGCGCAACAGAAAAAAATGTCTCAAAGAAATCAACACCATATGTCTGAATATAACCTTTTGCTACTAACCTGGCCTTATATCTTTCAATTGAACCATCTGAGTTGTACTTAATGGTATATACCCATTTGCATCCAACAATGTCCACATCCACTGGGGGATCAACAAGGTCCCATGTCTGTTGAGATAGTAAAGCGTCCATTTCATCTTGCATAGCCTGCTTCCACCGGCTATCGAGAATGGTCGTTTGATAACTCAGAGGAATAGTTTCTGCAGATAAGGCTGAGATAAATGCTTTCATCTGATTACCAATTCTAGCATCTGAAACAAACTGAGATATATGATATAAGGTACATTGTCGTGTCCCCTTTCGTAGAGCTATTGGCCTGTTATCATCAACATGAATATGAAACCGTGAGGTAGGTGGAGTTGAAGGTGGAGTTGGATTTGGTAATGGGGGCATCGATTCCAAAGGAAAAGGAGGAACAGGAAGAGGAAAGGAGTCATCTTGATCAGTTTGCAACTGAGCACCAGTACTGGAATAATATGGAATAGACTCGAAAAAAGATACATCCGCACTGATATACTCCCGACGGAAAATCGGATCATAACATCGATACCCTTTTTGATTCTTTGGATAGCCTATAAACATACACTTAGTGGCTTGAGTGGCTAATTTATCACGGCCAGGTCTGAGTCTGTGCACAAAACAAACGCACCCAAATACCTTGGGTGAAAGAGAGAAGAGAGATTCATTAGGACACAAGATTTGCAAAGGAATTTGGTCTTCTACGGATGAAGAAGGCATGCGGTTGATCAAATAACAAGCTGTGATGACCACATCACCCCAATATAAAGCAGGAACATTGGATTGAATCATAAGGGTGCGGGCTACATCAAGGAGGTGCCTATGTTTTCTCTCAGCCACCCCATTTTGTTGGGAAGTATAGGCACAAGAGGTTTGGGGTTGAATGCCATGGTCTCGATAAAATTGCAATATAGCTTTGGTTTTAAATTCAAGAGCATTATCAGTGCAAATAATCTTGACAATAGATTCAAATTGAGTTTTTATTTCAATAACTAATGATTTGAGGATACTAGGAACTTCAGATCTTTCTTTTATTAAGAACACCCAAGACAACTTAGAAAAATCATCAACAATAACAAGGTAATAACGACATTGGGTCCTGGTAGGAATTTTACTGGGACCCCATACATCCGCATGAAGAAGTTCAAAAACCTTATGACTGGACTGACTCTGACTAGAAGGAAACGAACTCCGATGATGCTTGCCCAACTGACATGCTTCACACTGGAATGATGTCGTAGACGAAATTTGAGGAATGACACGACGAAGCTTCGACAATGAAGGATGTCCGAGACGACGATGCCACTGAACAGGACTCGAGGAAGAATCAACTGCAACATAAATGTTTCACACGGGGTGATGTAGATAGTAGTCTCCATTTTCTTCATAGCCTCCACCAATCTTCTTCCCCGTCAGAAAATCCTGAAAATGACAACACAGAGGATCAAATATCACTCTACAATTTAGCTCTTTTGTAAGGCAACTCATTGATAATAAGCTTTGAGGAAATGAAGGAGCACGAAGGACATTTTTCAACTGCAAGGAAGAGGATATAGAAACATTTCCCTGACCAATAACCGGAGAGAAACTCCCATCAGCTAATGAGACTCCCCGGTGTGCAGTAATAGTCTTTAGATCTGAAATTTTTTGAGAGTTTCCACATAGATGTCTAGATGCACCAAAGTCAATAATCCACTTACTATCATGGGGAGAAAGATGGTCTCCAGTAGAGAAGGCCACACCAGCAACAGGAGAAAAAGAACTTGAAGGATGATGAGAAACCAACTCCTCATATTCTGCACGGCTAAGAGTGATAGATTCACTAGGAGAATTGGTTTCACACTCCACCTCTAGTTTTGTAACATTAGCTTTTGGAACATTTGGCTTCAATGGAGAAAAACCTGGTCGTCCATGTTTATCCCAGCAGCGATCTTCTAAATGTCCTGATTTTCCACAATAGGTACATTGGAGTTTGCCTCTACCTCCCCCATACCTCTTCCACGACCTCTGCCTCTAACATGCATAGTGTTTCCTCGTCCATAACTAGATGGTACAACTAAAGCAGATGACTGAGATGCAAGTTGAGATTGTGGAAGAAAGATGGCAAGTCTACTCAATCGATTGTATGCATCAGCGAGAGTAGGAACATCTGACCCGATCAACATTTGAACTTTTGCAACTGAGAACTCTGATGATAGACCTGTGAGGAACCGAGCAACAATAGTCTGTTCTTGATGATCCTTCTGTTTTGAGCAACATAGAGGCCTGTGAGCATTAAGTTTTTCAAAGCCTGCCTTAATAGAGGCATAGTACTGGGCCAACAATTGATCACCTTGCTGTAAATTATATATTTCTTGTTCAACTTGTAGAATACGACTCACATTGGTCTCTTGAGAGTACGTACCTCGAAGAGTGTCCCACATCTGTTTAGCTGTATTGTAATAAATTAAGCCATCTGCAATATGAGATTCAATGTTATTCATGATCCATGACATAACAATGTCATTATCTTCGTCCCAAGTATTATATTTTCCTGTTTTATCATCAGGTTCTGATTCCAGCAGTATATGTTTTCTACGATGTCCAGACACTGACATCATAAAAGTTCTAGACCACCGTGCATAATTAGTTTCATTTAATTTCACAGAAGAACCATAGGAGAAAGGATTTGCAAAGGCTTTATATTCCCCAATAGCCTCATTCTTGAAATCAGATTTCGAGACGTCACCCATACTGAATACCACTTCCTCAGTAGTCACCACTAATAGTGTTGCTGCAATAAACTCCCACACTGTGCAAATCCACTACTATAATAAGTTTTCACCACGACAATAGATCTGCAATCAGATCTGAACCAACCAGACAATTAAAAAAAATTGAAGATAACATGTTCTTCACAACAACCATTTATGAGTGAACGAAAAATAGAAGTATGTGGTTCCACGACTGAACATGATATCTAGTCTTCATCACACTCAGATGTGTCAGATCTATAAAAAAGATCCAAAAAAAAAACCACGACAATTTAATATGAAGTAACAGAAGTACGCAGATGACAGAAATTTTAAATCTTCACCACACTCAGATCTGTGATCAGATCTATGAAAAAGGTGCATCTTCACGACTATTTAATGTGAATATTCTTCACAACAACCAGTTTTGAACGAACCCAACCAAAATATACATGTCCACGACTGAAAAAACATATTTAATCCCCACTATATTCAGATTTTTGATTAGATCTGAAATACCCAAAGCCTACGGTCTTCAGAAACTCCATGATACCAAAAAAAATTTACCGTCACCCCCTTTATGGCTTCAGCACATAACCCATACTTGTATCCATTCAGTTTGGTCGACAGAGATCCATAACACTCGCAACTCTTTAGATCTGATTACAGATCTGAGTCATGACTTTTGTCAGATCTCAGATCTGTACCACTCGAGAAAGGAAAAGAACGACACACCTTTTTCTTGATCTTTTCACGTGAACCTTTTTTTTTTCTTCTTAACGTGAAGTAAAACCCTTCCCTCGAACTTTGACGCAGAACTTGAGATCACCCTCCCAAGATCGATGGCTTTTATACCATGTAGAAGTTGAGGCTCAGAGGATGCACAGAAACGAGAAAGAGAAAAGAAAGAACTCGTTAAAAAATTTTAATTAGGTCTAATCTCCTTAAGTTTAAATAGAGATTAGCCAAGATAACAAAATTACATTAGAGTCCCTTATTTTGTATAAAATACCAAAAGCAACATTAAGACTAAATAAACTTTGCTTTAAAGTGGTCGACTTATCTTTAACACAGACTATGATGAAACTTTTGTCCAGGTAGCTAGGATGAGCACCGTTAGAACTCTTATAGCAATAACATCATGTTTTTTTAATGGCAACCTTAATAAAGAGGTATATATGGAACCCACTCCAAGATTAGACTTGGAACATGAAAAGGTATTTCACTTGCGCAAAGCCTTATATGGCTTGAAACAAGCTCTAAAGGCATGGAATGATTGGTTCAAAAGTATAATGATTAATCCAAGCTTTAAATCATGTTATACTGATAGAACATTGTTTGTTAAGTCTTTCAATGCCTATGGTAATTTTGTTGCTTTATGTGGATGATATGAACATCATACGAGGAGATAAGCAGGGAGTTAGTCATATTATCAAAGCCATCCTTAAAGATAACTTTGAAATGATAGATCTTGGTTTTCTTTGTCATGTTCTACGAAGAGGTTGCTTACTCACCTCGTGGTAAATTATTGTCGCAAAGTAAATATGCAGTTGAGATTATTGCCAGGTTGGGAATTATGGATGAGAAAATGGTGGACACTACCGAAGTCGTAAATTGCAAGATGAGAATCGATGAAGTATATTTGAAAGATCTAACCATTTACAAACAAATGATTGAAGCTCTAACATACTTATCTATCACTAGACCTGATATCTCATGTTTTTCACTCTGCCAATCAATTCCAACATGCTCCTACCATAGTGCACACGAGTGCTATGATGAGAATGGTTAGATATATTAAAAATATATTTATAAATGTTTATTTTGTCATTTTTTTCCTCATTAGAAATGATTGTTTATTTTGACTCTGATTTGAGAGGAGATACAAATGATCATCACTCAACCATTGGTTTTTTGTATTTTATAGGTGATTCCTTGATTTCGTGGAAATGCAAGCAGTCACTTTCATCAACCAAAGCTGAATATCAAGCAATGACGACCACTACTTTGGAGATTGTGTGGTTGAAGCAGCTACTTGAGAATATAAGATTTCACATAACTCAACCTTCCAAGCTATATTGTGACAACAAGAGTGTCATATACCTCACCAAGAAGCACACAATCCATAAGCGAACTAAGCATATTAAGATATACTATCATTATGTTCACGAGGTGTATCTAAAAGGATCTATCACGCTTCCATATGTTTCATCTGAGTATAAATTGGCTGACTTCTTCAGTAAAGCACTCCCTTCACTTTGGTTTCACTTTTTTTGGGCAAACTTTTAGTGGTCACCGCAAGTTTGAGGGAGGGATGTTATATATATATATATATGTGTGTGTGTGTGTGTGTGTGTGTGTGTGTGTGTGCTAAATGAAATATGACATGCTAAATGGGTTTTTCGACTTTTCTGGTATTTTTTTCCACATTTCAGACCCCATAAATGTGTTGGGCATGGTCGATTTCCTAGGAATCCACACCTAGATCATGTGTTTTCGATGGAAAAAATGATATTTGGAGCCCAGAAAATTTACAAAGATTTTGGACCATTGATTTTTCGAACCTTATAAAAATCCACCCATGTATCGGAATCAAATACTTCAAGATCTGATTCCTATAAAATCAAGTACATAGATCACATCTGTACGGTTATAATTTAAAAATAAGACTGAAGAAACCTGAAATACTCATTTAGCACAGATGTATTACCCCATATATATATGCACTATCTATAACATATATTATATATATTTTTTGATGTAAATATTTTGCTTTATCTTTGATGTAATTTAATTTTTTATTTTTTCATTTTGTGCTGGGTTTGACGAGCATTCACTAGCCGTTAGGACGTCAAATGGCTAGTTATGGCCTCCTTTGTTGTATATAAAAATATTAATATTATTAAGAGATTGAAATGCACAAATAGTGAATAGAAAGCCCTAGGGAGAGATCACTTATATACAACAAAGGAGGCCATAACTAGCCATTTGACTAGTTAAGTGACCTCTCCCTAGGGCTTTCTATGCACTATTTGTGCATTTCAATCTCTTAATAATATTAATATTTTTAAGTGTTATGTGTGCTCTCTTGACTCTACTTTGTGCCCTTTTGTAGCTGTTGTTCTTGTGCCCTTAGTGGCCATTGTGCTTGTGCCCTTAGTGGACTACTTGTGATCTTGGTAGACTTATCTTCTTGGTGGCATTTCATTACAAGGACAACCCAACGTTTGTTTATGAATGGGGTAATTTGATTAATCCAAGTAAACTTTGGTAGGAATTTGCAAAATCTCAAACTTTTGGTGTGCACATGCATTAGAGCGAAAAGTTTGGGGGGTATTTGAAAATTTCCCTTTACGGAATAGTTTTATCATTTTCTTATTGTAAAATATAAAATGTAACACTCGTTAAAATTAGTTTCTATTAACTTGGTGCTAATAAATTGCAACTTTCTAATCACTTGTTTTATTTCTAAGTCTGGCCCTTTTTGCTCACTTTCTTTCACATGTACTTGATTTTTCTAATATTTTTTTTCTTGTATTATGTATTGTTATTTGACTCTAAATCATGGAACACATCTCAGTGTTCTTTCTCATGCAACATTTTTATGAAATTATATTTAGGTGAAGACAGGCATGTAAAAAATTATGTGCAAACCAGAGTTGCCAGTCGAGGAAGTGAAAGCGGGAAGCGTGTGACAACTTAGAAGCAAATCAGGAATCGTCTCGGAAGCGACATAAGAAGCAACGGAGAAGCGAAAAAAGAGAAAAAAAAATAAAAATATAAAAAAAATGGGGGAAGCGAGGGGGCACGCTGTAATAACCGAAAAAAAATTTTAAGCTCGGATTCGGGTCGGATCCGGACCCGACCCGACCCAGACCCGAATGGAGGCACCGCATCCCGTGTTTTTAACACAGGGAGGCAGGGGTTTCAAAGAGAACCCCCGCCCCCTTCTTCCTCTCTCGTTCTCTCTCTCCGATTCTCCCTCGTCTTCGGTGATTTGCCGAAGAGGACTGTTAGGCCGCCGCCGGCGAAAGCACCACCGGAGCCCACCCTCGCCGGCGACAGCCCCCCTCTGCGACCACGCCGACGCTGCCGCCACCTGCCACCGACGCCGCCGCTGCCGCCGTCGATGATTTCCAGGTACGCTTCTCGTCCGTTTTTCTTCTTCGTCTCCCCTATTTCCTCATGCCTCCTCTTCTTCTTCTCCGGGAGAGATCGGCCGACAGGGGGACTCCCCCTAGCCTCTCTCTCTTTGGGTCGACTGACAGGGGGGCAGAGCCCCCTGTTGTCGCCACTCGCCAGTAGGGGGCTCCGCCCCCTGTCGCTTACTGTTTTGGCAGGGGGCTCTGCCCCCTGTCACTTGTTGGTTCAGCAGGGGGCTCAGCCCCCTGTCACTTGCCGTGTCGACAGGGGGCTCCGCTCCCCCTGTCCCTCTTGTTTCGTCGGCAGGGAGCGGAGCTCCCTGTGTCGGCCCATCTTTTCGGCAGTGGCTTTTGCCCACTGCCTTTTTGTGGATTTTTCGGCAGGGGCGGAGCCCTGCCTCTTCGTGGTTCTTCCGGCAGAGGAGGGGCTCGCCCCCTCCTCTCTGTTCCCTCTGTTCGGCAGGGGAGGGGCACGACCCCTCCCTGCTCCTGTTACAGCAGGGGAGGGGTCGAGCCCCTCCTCCCTGCTCCCTACGCCTCATGACGACAAGGGAGGGTTGAGCCCTCCCTGCTGCCTCTTTTGGTCAGGGGAGGGGTCAAGCCCCCCTCCCTGCACCATCGTCCTCTTCTCTCCTTTTCAGTCGGCAGGGGCGACGCCTCCTGTCGCCTGTGTCCGACTGGTTGGCAGGGGGTGATGCCCCCCCTGCCGCCTGTTGTTGATCGATTGGCAGGGGTTTGCAGCCCCTGCCCCTCACTCTCTCTCTGTTATCGTTGGCCGGTAGGGGATGTGGCCCCTACCTAACGTCTTTTGACAGGACGACAGGGGCATTGACCCTGTCGCCTGACACTTTTGGATCGGCAGGGGCTAAAGCCCCTGCCTGTCGTTTCTGGGAGGTCGGCAGGGGCTGGAGCCCTGCCTGTCCTTCGTCGACAGGGCCGACGTCCCCTGTCGCCTGCATTTGTTCTTCGGCAGTAAGGGTCGTTGGGCCCTGCCTCGCATTTCTTCAAGGTTGGAGAAGATCGTTGCCCCCTGCACCTTGTTTGTTTTTCGGTAGGGGGTTTCGCCCCTCTGCCTTGATCTTACTGCCTCTTTGCTCTTCTGACAGGCAGGGGCTCTGCCCTTGCCTCTCTTCTACTTTGTCAGGCAGGGGCGCAACCCTGCTTGCCCTCGTTTTATGAGGGCAGGGGTGCAACCCCCTGCCTCCTCGGAGTCCGCTGGCAGCAAGTCAGCAGGGGCTCGCAGCCCCTGCTTCTGCTTGTTGCGCTTATAGCAGGTGCGCATGCGCACGATGCCCCTGCCTTTGTTTCCCTTACGTCAGGACGACGATAGTGCCTCTGACTTTCTATTTTGGTATTAGCTTGCTAAGATCGTTACTTTTGCAGCTCATACGAGGGATCCCGCTCGCGCTCCGCGACCCGAGCCGTCAATCGCGTACATCCGCGGACAACAGCAATCTTGCAACTCTCAAAGGTAGGGGAAGATTGCACAGAAGACTTGGACAATTGAATTGAGTTCAATTAACTAAAAAGGACAATTAAATAAATATATATGCATATATATATCATATATATTTATATGAGTACGCATTTAACTTAAGGACGCGGTTTCGCGATCCTTGTCCTTTACTTTGCCGTCGTGCATCACGCAAAGGTTCTGCGTTGCACTCTTGCTTACGGTCTTTACTTTGCCGTTGCGCGTTGTGTCGGGGGTTTTGCGTTGCACTCCTGCTTACGGTCTTTACTTTGCCGTTGCGCGTTGTGCCGGGGGTTTGCGTTGCGCTTCTGCTTACCGCCTTTACTTTGCCGTCGCGCTTTGTGCCTAGGCTCTTGCCTTTGCATATGTGTTGGTATTGCCTTGCTATTGCAGATGACGTGCAGCTTCTTGATCTTGGTGTATGCCTTAAAGGCATCCTCGTGGAGGATGCAAGGGGCATTTACCCCTCTCCCTCTTGCGACAAGAGTTCAGTCGGGAGCGAGCGACACATCCTCGTCTAAGGAGAGGGATACCTCGCAAGGATCCTGGCTCTTCGTGTGTGCAGTCCTGCATAGTCGACTTGAGATTTCAGGGAGCTGCGCAAAAGCATCAAAGACTGCTCCAAATCGAAGCATTTGGAAGGATGTGACTGAGTGGTTCTGCTCGCCTTTTTGGCATATCTTGGGTGATTCCAAATTGGGGGTTCGAGCGAACTTCTTAGCGAATGTTCTGTTGAGAAACCCGTATCCCGTCTATCGAGGCCGGTATCGAGTCATGCGAGACATGTAGATACCCCGATAGCGGATGTGATTCGAGATAATCACATGCATAATGTTGGCACAAGGTACTGCTGTTTCAAAAGATAGAGTAAAGTTGATAAACTTTACATCTTTGTGAAACACTCCTGTTGAGGCTTCTATTGACGAGCTATACCCCCTTCATCCTAGAGTACTTGTAGTCGTGCACGACACGTCTAGTACTGCGATGATCGGATGAGACGGTCGTGCGACCTCGAACAACGCTAAATGAAAAATGTTGTAATCACATAAATGGCCTCACATTCACCTTCACAGGCAAGATGCTCGAGTGGTTTAAATACCACAGCATAGAATGGGTCGTTAGTTAAGCAACCCCTAACGTACCTATTCGCTTTTTTGTTTCTGTCAAGGGAGAGGACAGAGCGGTACAAACTCCAATGGACAGGTTGTTAACAACCACCCTACGGACAACGATCCGGCCTCCCCAGTCATTGGAGTTAGGGGAAAGGGGCTACATTAGTTAGCTCAACACTTCTGCAGAAGTTGGATGCGTCCGTGGCAGAGCCTATTTTGGGGAATCCTCTCTCGGCTAAAGTCGTCCCTTTGGAGCGAACTCAACTAGCTATTCGGGTTATTGAAAATACATAGAATAACAGACGCCCGAACTAGTCTCAGTTGGTTCTACGTTTTGCCTGCGCGTACCCGCAGGTTCGTAATTATCGAAACATAAGGTCTATTCACACTGCTCATTGAGTCGTGAGATTCGCTTGCACTACTGCTTCGCCTGCACTACTAATTCGCTTGCTTGCTCGATAGTTCAATATGCTACTCGTTGAGCTGTGCACGCCTGTCAAGGCGTTACTCTAGTTGGTTAAACTGCTTACGCAGTTCTTTGCGGAGTAATAAGGAGTTTCTCATACTAGTTAAATGCTTATAATAATAGCATTATCCCAGTTGCTACATATTAGCATGTGACTTGCTTTATCCCTTGGTCGAACTATTTGGTGCTTATTGTAGCGTAGCACTTGTTGGCTTGCATCTCTTATGATTGATGTGATTGCATACAGCTCGTAATCTACGAACTGGTGGCAACTAGGATTCATGTGGCCGCTTGTCTTATAAGCTGCTTACATATTGTGATATAACTGTTGTCGTATGATTGCTTATGAATGGCTTGTGATGTAATGGTTTATGCCTTACGATTAATTTAATTACTTGTTCATGGACTGAGCCATTTTATGGTAATTATATGTTTTACGAGCATTGTTATGAGTGCTTGTCTTATTCAGTTGTTTTGTTTGGCTGACGGGTAGAGTTAGTTACCCTTCGCCCATAGAATCAACTGAATTACCATATTTGCGCGTTCTCATGTGTCGTTTACACATGCTTTGAGGGCCTATTTGAGGATTGCAATATTCCTTGTGGCAATAACACGATACGTAGGATTATATGCTTCTATGTGAAGTGATGCGATGCATATTGCTGATATGCATGCTTGTGCTCATATTGTGGCTACTGACCCCGAGGCGGTCAATGGTTCAGAGCAGTCGATTAATGATGCATGCATCACTGAGTAGGGCGTCTGTCGAGGACCTGATCTCCAAAGGATTATCTGCGAGGGTGTGTATGATCAAGACGAGGTACCCGACTAGAGTGGTAGATTCTCTGTGAGGATGTACACTGTACACGAACGGGTAGCCACAAAGACGGTGAACTCCTGTGAGGAAGTGTATGGTCCAAGACCAGGTATACCATCTAGGGCGGAATTCCTTGTGAGGTTATACATTTCACAGACCAGGTGATCCAGGCGTTGATCTTGTTGTTTGTATGAGTGGCTATCGACCCTGAGAGCGGTCATTTGTGTGGATGCGTGTATCGCAATGATTTTCATTGAATATGGCATTTGTTAGGGACTGATCTCCCAAAGGTTTCGCTGTGAGGTTATACTTTTCTCAGATCAGGTGACCCGGCTAGAGTGGGAGATCTCTGTGAGGATGTACACTGTCCACGAACGGGTAGCCGCAAAGACGGTGAACTCCTATGAGGAAGTGTAGGGTCCAAGATCAGGTATGCCCTCTAGGGCGGTAATTCCTTGTCCGGTTGTATATCTCTCGGACCAAATGATCTGACGTGGATCTTGTGTTTTTGCTTACCATAAAAAGTTATGGTGAGCTATGACGACCTTCTGAGATTGTTTGTGATAGCCAACTATGAATTCATAGTTTCGGCTTTCTGTTTAAGCATGATTACATGCTTGACTCAGGTGTGAGAATCAGATCGTTAGCGATTTGAGTTAGCGATCATGTTTTGGACCTTCTACGGAAGGGTGAGCTTTTCTGAGAAGATATGATGCCTTAGTGCGTCATAACCGGTGACGGTTAGCCGCGTAAGACTTTGAGAGATGAGAATAGGTTAAGGTTGTTCAGGACAACGCGTTTGTTAGAAGTAGTGAGCGGCAAACGATGTCCTGATGGTGATTAGACCCGGCTAGAGTGGGAGATCTCTGTGAGGATGTACACTGTCCACGAACGGGTAGCCGCAAAGATGGTGAACTCCTATGAGGAAGTGTAGGGTCCAAGATCAGGTATGCCCTCTAGGGCGGTAATTCCTTGTCTGGTCGTATATCTCTCAGACCAAATGATCCGACGTGGATCTTGTGTTTTTGCTTACCATAAAATGTTATGGTGAGCTATGACGATCTTCTGAGATTCTTTGTGATAGCCAACTATGAATTCATAGTTTCGGCTTTCTGTTTAAGCATGATTACATGCTTGACTCAGGTGTGAGAATCAGATCGTTAGCGATTTGAGTTAGCGATCATGTTTTGGACCTTCTACGGAAGGGTGAGCTTTTCTGAGAAGATATGACGCCTTAGTGCATCATAACCGGTGACGGTTAGCCGCGTAAGACTTTGAGAGATGAGAATAGGTTAAGGTTGTTCAAGACAACGCGTTTGTTAGAAGTAGTGAGCGATAAACGATGTCCTGATGGTGATTAGATGCTGTGACCTCGTTCTAGGAACGAGAACAAGCTAGTTGTGTGGTGGTTCACAGCCTACGATCAATTGAATCGTATGCTGCGTTTGTCAGTTGTACTGCTTACTTGCTTTGAACTGCTTACTGTTTGCACTACTTACGCGTTTGCACTATTCACCTGCTTGCATTGCTTACCTGTTTAACTGCATATCTGCTTTAAACTGCGTAACCTACTGAATTAAATGTACTTAATTCAGTTCCTTGTAGTCTCTCTTGTGCACCTACTAGTTTTTCGCGAAACTAACCCATTCTATGGGTATAGGTGATTATTAGGTACACTACGGGCGATGACACGATTGCAAGATGGCTTCAAGACTTCTTCCTGCTCCTAGCTCGCGTCCTGGACGCTTGGGTTTGTATCGGATTTCCCTTAGGATATCCGAATCTTGTGAGTTTTGGTTCTTTTAGCTAATGTGCCCAAAGTTGTCAGCTTGCCTTATGATTTATCAAAGAAAAATCTTCCGTTGATTCCATAAACAAACTCTGAAGGAAAGAGATATTTCTAGTCTCTTGCCTGTTTTTCTGAAAATAGTTCGCAAGTTTGAAATTTGGGGCGTTACACACGCTTCCCAAAAATGGGAAGCATGCTTCCCATAAATGGGAAGTGCATTTCCCATTTTTGGGAAGCGTGTTTCCCAAAAATGGGAAACGTGCTTCCCAAAAAATTTTGTGCTTCGGGGAGGCACGCTTCCCCAGTGTCTTTGGTGTTTCCGGTAACTCTGGTGCAAACCTCCAAATAGCTTTCTTATGATGCCACCTTCATTAGACACAAATTAGGTAAAGAGATCAACTCCAGCATACACTCCTCACAAATGAAAACTTTTCCAAAAAAATGTATTTACCTTTATTAGAATAACAACCAAACTTATGTAATTTCAGTTCATTTGTACATATTTCCTCCTATCGAGCGAGGATCTAGTCCCATATTAACAATTTAGTCTCTTGATCCTCTTCCCTCAACTATACAAAAGAACAAAGAGACATAGGATAGACTCTTGAAAGGACACATTTATAGAGGGTGGCAAGGTAACACAACAGAATGGCATACCATGTGCACGCCCAACACTAATTTAATACTATTTTCATATTTTTAACAGTATCTTCAATAATAAATATAATTTACATATAAGAATATCAAAACTATATTTTTATCAATTACATATAAAAATCTTTGTCCTCGTGTCCTAGATTTTTAAAACATTGTCTATTCCTGTCTCATATCTGTATCAAGTTGAAATCTATGTCCATGCCTATGTGACATAGAAGATAGTTAAGTGTCTATGGAGAGAGCACAGCCAAACGTAACCTTGATAGTCTTTTTGTGCCTCATTCTTTTGGATCTTCCCAGATAACTTAATTGTCATGAATCTTGTTCTTGTTCTAGTCATATTCCCATATTGATTCACAATATATCAAAAATAAGAAAATAAACAAAAGAAAATAGAGACATTAATAAACTAATAAGAGCATGGGACCAACTTACCTTTGCCGATTTTCATTTGTTACTGGTATGTCACCTCCATTAGGCAAAAGATCATGAGTACGCAACTCTCCAAAATAATCATATGTGATCTACAATTAGAATTATATGTCAATTATGACTATGCATGCCATAGTGATATAGTGCATGAAAATAAAGTGTTTATATATATACCTGGAAATACAAGCAAAATGTGTCAGACACATTACCGGTGAACTCCAAAAGATGTAGCAGACCTCTTGCTACATCAGGTCGGAAATCTTTCAGATCATCTAAGCATGGGCTTAAACCGATCATTTTCTTATAAGTAACCTACCAGTATAGATAATGAACCAATGTTATTCCCTTGCCATGAGGCAGAAGACTAGGAAAAAGCAAAGTGACAATACATAAACTCCACTTCTGCATACAATCAATTGATTTTCTTGACATTTAATTTACAAAATTTCTGAAGGAAAAAGAACAAATCTGTCCCAGAAAGAAACACTCTATCAAATGGGTGTAAAATGACAAAAATGTCCTCAGCCCAAAATACAAAGATATAATAAGATGAGTGATGTATAACTTAGAAAGTTTAAATAAATGATGGATAGTTTTTGAGGGAGTATTATTATTTTGGATGTGACATTAATATTTATCATGTTGAAGCTTTACACAAGCAGTGCATAGCTTCCAAGAATACTGAGCTGAGCAGCAAGAACCTCTACCCAAGGACAGCTATGTCACAAAGATACAAATCTGAAAACTTTCAGAAAAAATACGACACGAGAACACAATTTTGTTTAATTGTTTTAATTTTTAATCAATAAAAATTATTTTCATAATATTTTAATCATAACAATGTATTTTATTGAAATACTATTAAAACTACTAAAATATTAATCAAGCATTAAAATAATAGCAGTACATGTCAATATTCGTGTCGGCATGTCCGCTTGTGTCACCTGGGACACCCCCATAAATGGCATGTTCCTGTGATAGAAAAGTGGTCAAAAATTGGAAAGATGTATGAAGAAACATACCTTTGGAACGTGGAGATCTAGAATGACACCGTTATAAATTGCCAACCCCAAAATTGTCCCAATCTACAAAGTTTTATTTGTTAAAGAAATTAAAGTAGAACTGTTAGAACTGTCATAAAGAAGATATATGCAGTTATAAATAATCATCCGTATTGAAAATAAGAGATGTCAAACAGATAATGTGTGTGTGCCCACAAATATGAACACCACCGGGATACCACTCACCAACCAAAACTCATCCTTAGAATCAATTGAATTGGCATTGAACCAAAAATTCCTTGTTTCATCATTGTAAACAAACATACCTGTATCGTGACAAGATAAATGTTACTACATATGTGCAAGTTCTTTCAAAAGAATCAACCAGCAAACTTGATATTGTCTATTTCAGTCACCAGTTGTTATTTCAGAGACTTCCCTATCATTTCTTACATCTTACTATGGAGTCAATACAAGTGTTCACCCTTTTGTGTTACCAATGTTGTATAAGTGTAGCTTTGGCTCTCATTATTATTTATCAATAACATATATATGCATGTAGTATGTATGTAAGGATCTCTCTCTCTCTCTCTATATATATATATATATATATATCACTAGAAGAGAAATGAGAACATGCTAAATGGGCACAGTACTAAATGAAACATGCTATTGGATTTAACCCCATAAGATGTGTTCAGCATGATTGCTTTACTGCAAATCGACACTTGGATCATGCATTTTAAATGGAAAAAATGGTATTTGGAGCTTTGAAAATTTAAGAAATTGTAGGCCGTTGATTTTTTAAACCTTATAAAATACCTATCCATGCATCAGAATCAAATGCTTCAAGAAGTAATTTCTATAAAACCAAGAATATAGATCACATCTATATGGTTAGAATTTTGAAAAAACACTAGAAACCCAATAGCATGTTTCATTTATCACTGTGGCCATTTAGTATGTTCCCATTTCTCGTCATTAGAATAATGAGAACTACCGTGTGAACTGGGCATTTCCAACACTTTTTTTTGCAAATCCAACCATGTAGGTGTTCAGCATGGTGAAGCTGCTAGGAATTGACTGTTGGATTGTGCATTTTAAATGAAAAATACGATTTTTGGATGCTTGAATATTTATGAAGATTATGACTTGTTCATCTTAAAGCCTTAAACCGTCTTGTTTATGCATCATAATTCGGACGATTCAAAACCTGGTCCTTGTAAAACCAAACATGTAGATCACATATGTATGGTTAGTTTTAAGAGAAAATAACAAAAAATCCATGAAAATCGAGGTTCACACGGTGCTTCCAATGACTATATATATATATATATAAGGTAAATTTGGATACTAATGAAGGTGAGGAACTGCAGAGGTTTTGAAGAAAATGAAATCAAGAAGGGCAGTTGGCCCAGATGGTATACCTATCGAGGCATGAAAATGCTTGAGTGAGAAAGGTTTAGAATGGTTGTCAAATCTTTTTAACAAGATTTGGCGGACAAATAAGATGCCTAATGAGTGGAGGAAGAGTACTTTGGTGCCTCTATATAAGAATAAGGGTGATATACAAGATTGCACAAACTATCGTGGTATAAAACTCATGAGTCATACTATGAAACTTTGGGAGAGGGTGATTGAGTACAGGTTGAGGAAGGTTGTCATGATATCGAATAATAAATTTGGTTTTATGCCTGGAAGATCAACTATGGAAGTTATACATCTTCTTAGACAACTTATTGAGAGATATAGAGAGAGGAACAAAGATTTGCATATGGTTTTTATTGATTTGGAGGAGGCATACAATAGAGTACCTAGGGATGTTCTCTGGTGGACAATGATGAAGAAAGGTGTTTCTCTTAAGTACATTAGTATAATTAAAGATATGTACAAAAGAGTAGTAACCAATGTCCGCACTTGTGGAGGGGTGACAACCAATTTTCTTATAATGGTTGGGTTACATCAAGGATCTGCATTAAGCCCTTTCCTATTTGCTATAGTGATGGATGAGCTTACGATATCAATTCAAGAAAATGTGCCATGGTGTATGTTGTTTGCTGATGATATTGTTTTGATTGATGAGTCTAGAGCTGGGGTTAATGCTAAGTTAGAATTATGGAGACAGACATTGGAAGCAAGAGGTTTTAAGTTGAGTAAGAGTAAGACAGAATATATGGAATGTCGGTTTAGTAAGCAACGAAGTAGTGATTAGTGATGGGAGTGTAGTGAAGCTTGGTGAGCAAGAAATACCGGTGGATGACTGTTTCAAATATTTGGGCTCTATCATTCAAAAGTATGGAGAAATTGATGGAGATGTAAATCATAAGATAAAGGTTGGGTGGATGAAATGAAAAAGTGCAACTGGAGTGTTATGCGATCGTAGAATGCCATTGCGGGTTGAAGGGAAAGTTTTATAGGACGACAATTAGGCCCGCTTTACTATATGGTACAGAATGTTGGGCTGCCAAGAGACATCATATTCAAAAAATGAGTGTAGCTGAGATGCGTATGCTTAGATGGATGTGTGAAAATACAATAAAAGATAAGATTCGAAACGAGGAGATACGTAAGAAGGTAGGCGTTGCATCCATTGAAAATAAGATGAGAGAGAATCATTTACGGTAGTTTGAACATATTCGGCGAAGGCCTAATGATGCTCCAGTTAAAAGGATGGAGAAATGGGAAAATATATTAGTTAAAAGAGGTCGGGTAGGCCTAAGAAGACTTGGATGGAGATGATAGGAAAGGATATGAATGCTTTGACCCTCACCGAGGACATGGCATTTGATAGAAATGATTGGAGGAGAAGGATTCATGTGGAAGACCCATAATGATTTTCTTTTTTGGTTCATATCGCTGACCCCAATTGTTTTGGGACGAAGGCGTAGTTGCTGTTGTTGTTGTAATAAAGGTGAGGAACTAATGAGTAGAAATCACTCTTTTCTTTAAAAATGATTTTTTTTTTTAAATCAAATGTTACAGATGTGATCAAAATGGTTTATTTAGTAGGAAACTTACTTTGAAACATGTAAACTTTAACAAATTAGGTTTTCAAAGGAGTTCAAAATCAACATCCTATAATATAACAAAATTTTGTAACTCAAAAAATCATGTTTTACATTAAAAAAGCAAGATTAAAGGCTAGATACTTAGCAAACAAGCCATTTTGAACACATCTATGCAGTTAGATTGAGTTGATACAACTTGCACCTATGATTTCTAGCTTAGTAGCTATATATATATATACAGAGAGAGAAGCCCGTATCATCAAACACCAAAAACATCTGGCGTAAATCAGACGAATTTGCGCTGCTGAACGCGTGCAAACAGCGACACAATTTTTTTTTGCCTTGACGGTGTTTTTAGTGGCAGTCAAGTCTTTAGAGACAATGCAAGACTGCTACTGAAAACAATTTTTTTTGACGTACGGCGTGCAGCCGCACGTCTGACCGTCGTTCAACAATACTGTGTTTCATATATATATATATATTGTAATGAAGTAGAATGTGGGCCCACACACCTTACAAAACGCACAATCACAAGAGCCACTAAAGGGACAAACAAGAGCACAAAATGAAAATAATTATTTTTAATAATACTCAAAATGCACAAAAATATGCATTAGGAAAAAGCCTAATAATGGGACAAGAGGTCCCTATAAATACACAAGCTAGAGTGCCAAGAAGACCCATATAGCCGTTGGGAAGGCCCCATTGGCTAAAAATATAGCCCAACAGCTATATGGTCTAAAAGACCAAACAACCTTAACAAGAAATATAAATGATAGAATAAAAAAAAAAAATTCAAAAAAGGTCAATTCTACCCCCAATGGGCAGAACTTATTACATGTACAAAACCATGGTTGCCGGTTGAGGAAGCGGGAGCGGGAAGCGATACGGGAAGCGGGAGCGGGAAGCGGGAAGCGAGGCACTTTCAAAATTTTAGGAAGCGGGGAAGCGTGGGACCACTTAGGACCGATTCGGGAAGTGTCTCGGAAGCGACCTAGGAAGCGTCTCGGAAGCGACCTAGGAAGCGTCTCGGAAGCGACCTAGGAAGCGTCTCGGAAGCGAGGGGGAAGCGAAAAAAAATAAAAAATACAAAAAAATTGAAAAAACAGGGGAAGCGTGATGGGAAGCGTGCTTCCCATTAAAGGGAAGCACGTCCCCCATTAAAGGGAAACGCGTCCCCCATTAAAGGGAAGCGCGCTTCCCAAAAAAGGGGGACGCTTCCCCCCACGCTTCGGAAGTGCGATGTTTCGCGCTTCCCCTTTTAGCTAGGCGCTTCCGGTAACCCTGTACAAAACTACCAAAATACCCCTAGAGGGTATTACCTATTACAAGAAAGAAACACACACACACACACACACATATATATATATAATTGAATATATATATTTATAGATATACATACTATATATGTATTCTTATACATACATATGTGTTTACAATTATATATGCACACTTAAATGCATATTAACACCTCCCCTCAAGCTTACGGTGTCACAACAGAGAGTTTGCTAAGAAGAAAGTAAAGTCTCGAAGATGAAAGCGCTTTGGTAAAGAAGTCTGCTAGTAGATACTCAGATGTCATATTGATAAAACTCCTGCAGAAATCGAGAAAAGAGAGAGAGAGAGAGAGCTCTGATTCTTGTTGGGAATAGGCAGCCACTGTTATTCTTTTTTTGTGGCTGCACTAAACATCATTAAGATAAATAGGTTTTACAATTATTTTACAAGGACAAAACTGCCCTGGGTTAGTAATGTATATTACATTCCAATATGACATACATGTGAACCATATGGATCCTCTACTGGATCCATATCCGATCCATATTCTAATACCCTCCCTCAAGTTGTGCATGGGAGTGAACCATGTGCAACTTGTTCTTCAGATACCAGAAACGGTTACTTGTGAGACCTTTTGTGAACATATCAGCGACTTGGTCTTCTGAAGACACATAAACCGGTTCAATCTCTTTATCTGCTACCTTTTGTCTAATGAAATGTTGGTCAATCTCAATATGCTTGGTCCGACTGTGATGAACGGGATTGAACGCAATTTGTATAGCACTTCTATTATCACATGAGAGTTGAACTTGAGATACTCTCTCCCATCTCTATAAATAGATGTCTAATCCAGGTCACTTCTGTTGTGGTAGCTGTCATAGATCTATATTCTGCCTCTATGCTAGATCTTGCCACAAATTTTTGTTTTCTGCTACTCCATGAGATAAGGTTGCTTCTAATGAAAACATAGTATCCTGAAACAGACCTCCTTTCATCTGGATCCCCTGCCCAGTCTGCATCTGTATAGGTCAATATGTCATGTTTCGGTGTTACTCATGAAGATTGTATATATGTGAGTCTGTCACCGATCGTGCCTTTTAGATAGCGAAGAATACATTTGACGGCATCCATATGACCAATCTTTGGTTCATGCATGAACTGAGATACTTGATTTACAGAATATACAATGTCTGGTCTAGTAAAGGTAAGGTACTGTAACATGCCTACTAAACTGCGATACTTGCTTGCATCAGGGTATAACTCACCATCACAGATACTGAGTTTTTGATTGACAACACTGGGCGTAGGCACAAGTTTGCAATCTGTCATTCCTGCTTTGACCAGAAGATCAAGAGTGTATTTGTGTTGAGTCAATGACATTTTTTCATCCTATCTGTCCACCTCTACACCAAGAAAATATCTCAGTTCTCCAAGATCTTTCATCTTGAATCACATACTTAGTAAAACTTTAATTCGTTGAATATGGTCTGGAGCATTACCAGTGATAACTATATCATCAACATATATAAGTAAGAAAACCATAGTGGTTCTATCCCTGTGATCTAGTTAGGAACGAATGAAACCGTGGTTCTGAATCTCTAAGGAGAAACTTTCAAACCATGACCTGGAGGTTTGCTTTCAACCATACAGTGCTCTGGTTAATTTGCATACATATTCTTTTGGGTCTCCCTCTGCATAACCTTGAGGCTGCTTCATGTAGACCTCTTCTTTTAAATCCCCATGAAGGAATGCATTTTTAATATCAAGCTAACTAAGGGTCCACCCATGTTCAATAGACAGGCCGAGGATAATGCGAATAGTTCCCATTTTGACCACTGGGTTGAAAGTCTCATCATAATCTTGATTGTATTCTTGAGTGAATCCTTTGGCAACAAGACGTGCCTTGTATTGTTCAATGCTACCGTCTGGTTTATACTTAATCTTATACACCCATTTTGAGCAGACAACATTTTTATCTGGGGGGCGACCAACTATCTCCCATGTTTGACACTCATGAGGTGCCTCGATCTCCTCATTCATTGCTTCAATCCATTTGTTAGATTGAACAACTTGACAAAACCCAAGTGGTTCCTTGTGCTTTTCAATCTTGGATAGAAAGATCTGAAAATCCATAGAGAAGTTATCATAACTCACCCATTTTTCAATAGGGTGACTTATCCTGCCTGATCTTCTTGGTGCCTCTCTGTTGCTGGACAATGCCACGTGTTCTCCAATAGGTGCATCTCTTTGCTCTCTGGGTCTCCTGGTATAAACATTTCCTTTGTATCTCAGACATTCTGTTTCCAATATCTTATCTGAAGTCGTCTCATCATGTACGCTTTCAGGAGCCAAAGTGGTATGTTCAGTAGCATGTGAAATAAGTTCAGCACTGAGCCATGGATCATACCAATTATCAGCTGTGTCACCATGTTCACGATTGTGATTTGCTTTATTTTCCAGAAAACTATTTTCATCAAAAACGTTTCTGGAAATTCTGATCTTCTTATTG
Source organism: Nuphar pumila (assembly GCF_984573655.1). Lineage (NCBI taxonomy): Eukaryota > Viridiplantae > Streptophyta > Magnoliopsida > Nymphaeales > Nymphaeaceae > Nuphar > Nuphar pumila. The sequence goes on from NC_143254.1 coordinate 53,444,132, forward strand.
GCAGGGTCATAGCACCTGTAACCCTTGTGTTCATCTGCATAACCTACAAATTGGCATATAGAGGCTTTGTCCTAAAATTTAGTTCTCATGGATTTGCCAATGTGTACATAACATGTGCATCCAAAAACTCGTAACTCATCATAATCAGGATGTATACCAAAGAGAACATAATAAGGAGACTGATTTTCAAGGATATGCATAGGAAGACGATTTATCACATGAGTGGCAATATGAAAAGCTTCTGTCCAAACACTAATGGGCAAGTTACAACCATGCATCATACTCATTGCACTTTCCACAATATGTCTGTGTTTACGTTCAGCAATTCCATTTTGTTGTGGAGTGTACGGGCAAGAAACTCTACGATGTATCACATTATCTTGGAGAAAATCTAAAAATTCTTTTGAGGAATACTCACCACCTCCATCACATTGGAGAATTTGAATATTTTGGGAGAATTGAGTTTTAATATAGGCATGAAAGTGACGGAAGACAAGAAAAACCTTTGATTTGTGCTTCATAAAGAATATCTAGGTAAAACGAGAGAAACTGTCAATAAAAGATGCATAATATTTACTTCCAAAAGAGGAAGGATTGGGGGCTGGGCCCCAAACATCAGAACATATTATCTCAAAGGGCATGAAGGATCTTTTATTTATTTGATGAAAAGGAAGTACATGACTTTTGTAGACCTGACAACTAAGACACATTTTATCCTTCACTGAAGGTGAAACAGACTCTGAAAGAAAACCATTGGACACTAACTTTTCAATAAAGACTTGACTACAATGACCAAGACGAGAATACCAGAGATCTGGCTTATTACATTTGGATATACTTAGGACGCTTTTAGAGACATGATCAGACTTGGGTTTCAGGACACTGGAGGTTGGATCTTCATTAAAGACATACATGTTTTCACGTCGCTCTCCTTTAGTGAACATATCCTTCGTTTGAAGATCCTTGACAAAGACAGAAGTAGGAGTAAATTCCACAGATGAATTGGTAGAGTCAAAAAGCTTAGAAACAAAGAATATTTTTCTTTATATTTGGTGCATGAACAACATCAGATAAAGGAATAGATGACTCAGACAAAGGAATGAGGACTTTGCCTATGTTTGAAATAGGGTGGTGAGTTCCATCTTCAGTTACAATATTAGATTTACCAAAATAGAGAGTCAAAGTAGAGAACTTACCTGCATTGCCAGTGACATGAGTTGTTGCCCCAGAGTCAACATACCATATTTCATCATCATTCTGTTTCAGATTCAAGTTGGCTATCGCAGATAAGAGAAGATCCTTAGCATCATCACTGACCCGAAATGTACCTACAGTTCCTGATGTAGCAAAATTTCTATTGTTTTGCGTTCTATTTCGATTTTGTGGGTTGAACCAGCAGTTGGCTTTGATGTGACCTCGTTTGTTACACTGGTAGCATGTGGGAACATTCTTTGAAAAACTGACATTGGAATTTGGTGTAGGTAGTAACCCACGTCCACCCTGGATTGAAGTTCCCCTGCCTCTGCCACGTCCTCCTCGTGCACGATCAGCTATCATCCTTGTGGCAAGAACCTCATAAGTAGATGATTGTCCTGCTGAAGCATCAGACATGCTTTTCAGAGTCATCTTGTACTGAAAAAGTTTGGCACGTAATTCCTCAAAACTGAGGAACGTAGGTAGGCATAATAAAGAGGTAACAAGAACATGATACTTTGGTCCCAGAGCATTCAGTGTCTATTGCACCTTTTCTTTATCTGACACTGGATACCCAACCATGGCTAATTGATCTGTGATGCTTTTGACTTGATTTAAGAATTCAATAATGCTCATTGCCCTCTTTTTTTAACATTTGAAATTCATGTTTAAGAAAAAACACTTTAGCCTCTGATATCTGAGAATAGGTTTGAGCTAAAGCCTCCCACAAAACTTTAGATGTGCAATCATTTGGAATGAAAATCAATACTTCCTGTGACAATGTGGAAGTGATGTACGCGACGAGGGCCTGATCACGTTTCATCCAAGTAACAAATGCAGGGTTGCAAATAACATTTGGCAATCCTCCATCCTCTTTGGCTTCGGTTGTGATAAATTCTGGAGGCATTGGAGTGGAGTCATCCAAGTGACCTGAAAGATCTTGACTTCGAATAAAATGGGCAATTTGCCTTTTTCAAGTCAGATAGTTGTTTGTAGTTAGCTTTTCCGAAACTTGCTGCCCCAAAAAATTGGAAGAAAGACCCGAATTGGCTGAAGTATCCATTTGTAGACTTGTTGACAGATTTTTTTTTTGAACAGAATGACACTAGTGGATGAAACTGGACTATTTTATCATAAACTGACACAGTTGACAGAAATTGGCACAATGTCACGACAAGAAAAATATATTTTTGTGTGTATGAAAAATTTGACAAAAAATGAATGGGAGACGAAAACGATTGATGGACAGGTAAAATGAATGAGAATGGGGCAGGGGTGACAGGCAGATTCCTGGTTGGGAAAACCAGGGAACTCGACTTTTCTAATATTAGAATATTAGATATTAGAAGATGATGAGACAAGAGGGAAAAGCTAGAAAATAGACTTTTCATGGCAAAACAAGTTGTGAGATGAGATAAGAAAACAGGAAACTCGACCTGTTTAGAAAAGACTGGGCTTATGGGTTCGGCTGAAGAAGATGAAGAGGACTCGACTGAAGGAACTCGGCCTTTGGGCTCGATTGAAGAGTATGAGGAGGACTCGACTGAAGGAACTCGGCCTTTGGGCTCTTATGAGGATCTTGTGAACTCGTCTGAAGAAGAGATGGAGTAGGCGTGACCAAAAGGCAGATCGTGGCCAATGGAGCAAGCCCTTTCATGTTCCTGATGAAGACACTTTTACGCCCAGATTTGTCACTGCTCTGATACCATGATAAAACTCCTGCAGAAATCAAAAAAAGGGGGGGGGGGGGAGAGAGAGAGAGAGAGCTCTGATTCTTGTTGAGAATCAGCAGCCACTGTTATTCTTTTTTTGTGGTTGCACTAAACATCATTAAGATAAATAGGTTTTACAATTATTTTACAAGGACAAAACTGCCCTGGGTTAGTAATGTATATTACATTACAATATGACATCACGCGAACCATATGGATCCTCTACTGGATCCATATCCGATCCATATTCTAATACATATGTGGCAATGTAATGGTCTTCTTCAGAAACTCTTCTCTAATATAGTGACAATCCATTTCTGTGTTTGGTTCTCTCATGGAACGTGTGATTGTTTGCGATGTAGATGGCACTTTTGCTATCACAGCATAATCTTGAGGGTTCTGCTTTGTGAACTCCCAAGTCTTCTAGCAGTTGTCTCAACCACACTAACTTACAAGTAGTAGTTTTCATAGCCCAATATTTTGCTTCTGTAGAGGATAACGACACCTTTTTTTTTCATTTTCACGATATTAAAGAGCCACCTATAAAGACACAAAAACCAGTGGTCGAGCATCGATTATTCACGTTTCCTCCTCAATCAAAGTCTGAATATGCAATTACATTTAATGGGGAAGAAGATGATAAAAATAAACCATGATTAATATTATTTCTAATATATCTCATAATCCCCATTATGACACTCATATGTACTGTAGTGGGAGAATGTTGAAATTGATTAGCAGAATGAATAGCATGTGCAATGTTAGGTCGAGTAATAGAAAGACAAACTAGTGCTCCAATCATTTATTTATATGGAGTTAGATCCTTTAGAGGTTCTTCATCATCTTTTTTCATCTTTGCATTTATGATCATTGGAGTATCAACTCGCTTTTCATCAATAATTCATGATCTTTCTATTATCTCAGCTACATAATTAGTATGTGACAAGAAATAACCACAAGGTAAATATGCTACTTCAATACCAAAAAAATAAAGAAGAAAATCAAGATCTGTCATATCAAATATAGCCTTGAGGATATCCTTGATATGACTAACTCCTTGCTTATCACCTCATGTGATAATCACGTCATTCACATAGAGAAGTAAAATTACCATGAATCTCATATATGTTGGTCCAAGTATAATTGTGATGTCGTTTTTACTCCAGATCGTTTCTTTGTGCAAGATCGGTCATCTAGAACGAAGATTGGGACTAGGCATAGGCGAGGTCATTTCCTAGATCAATTAGATAAAAAATCACAAAGTATTATAGAGATCAGTCTAGGTGCAACTATCTTATAGTAGCCAATCTTGTGGCATCATTGATCAGGACATGTGTCTAATTCTAGGTTGCAGTTTATGTTGTCATATGGTGTTCTTGGTGTCGACCTCTAGTGTCTCTAATAAGATTAGGCGTTAGCTAAGGGTCATGCTGTAATAAACGAAAAAAAATAAAAAAATTATTAGCTTGGATTCGGGTCGGATACCAACCCGAACCCAATTGAGGCACCGCCTCCCTCAGGTCTTCTATAGACAGCGAGGCAGGGGGTTTCAAACACGCCCCCCCCCCCCCCTCATCGTCTCTCTCCCGATTCCCCTCTCCTGCTCTCTCGTTCTCTCTTCCCTTCTTCCTTCGACGCCGCCACCACCTGCGACCTCCCTCCGACGCCGCCGCTGCCGGCCATCTTCTTCCCTCTCTCTGCTGCGAAGGCGCCGGCGACCCACCGCCTTCCGCTCCGGCGACCCCAGGTACGCATCCACCTCCCCTCTTAACTCTTCCTTTCCGCCTCCTCTTCAACTTCTTCTCGGTGAGGGGTCGACCGACAAGGGGGCAGAGCCCCCTGCCGTCGCCTCTCATCGGCAGGGGGTTACCCCCTGCCTTTCTCAAGATTGGCTGACAGGGGGGGGGGGGGGGGGCTGAGCCCCCTGTCGTCAGCAGAGGGACTCCCCCCCTGCCTCTCTCTTTTTGGGTCGACTGACAGGGGGGCATAGCCCACTGTCGTCGCCACGGGGCTCCGCCCCCTGTCACTTGCTGTGTTGACAGGGGGCTCCACTCCCCCTGTCCCTCTTGTTTTGTTGGCAGGGAGCAGAGCTCCCGGTGTCGGCCCACCTTTTCGGCAGGGGCTTCCGCCCCCTGCCTTTTGTGGATTTCTCGGCTGGGGCAGAGCCCCTGCCTCTTCGTGGTTCTTCCGACAGGGGAGGGGTCGAGCCCCTCCTCCCTGCGTCTCATGACGGCAGGGGAGGGACGGGCCCCCCCTGCTGCCTCTTTTGGTCAGGGGAGGGGTTGAGCCCCCTCCCTGCACCATCGTCTTCTTCTTCTCTCCTCGTTTTCAGTCGGCAGGCTGGCAGGGGCGACACCTCCTGTCGCCTGTGTCCGACTGCTGCCTCCTGTTGTTGATCGACTGGTAGGGGTTTCCAACCCCTGCCCCACACTCTCTCTGTTACTTTCGGTCGGTATGGGCTGTGGCCCCTACCTAACGTCTTTTGACAGGACAACAGAGGCATCGACCCTGTCGCCTGAAATTTTTGGATTGGTAGGGGCTAAAGCCCCTACCTGTCGTTTCTGGTAGGTCGGCAGGGGTTGGAGCCCTGCCTGTCCTTTGTCCACAGGGGCGACAACCCCTGTCGCCTGCATCTGTTCTTCGGCAGTAAGGGTCATTGGACCCTGCCTCACATTTCTTCAAGGTTGGCGGGGACCATTGCCCCTTGCACCTTGTTTGTTTTCTGGTAGGGGGTTTCGCCCCTCTGCCTTGATCTTGTTGCCGTTGTTGCTCTTCTGCATTCTGCAGGGAGTTGAGCTCTCTGCCTACCCTCGTATCGGGGTCCGGTACTGCTGCAGGTCTTACCGGACCCACTTCTCATTAGTATTTTGGCATGCTAACCTTTTTAGCACCACAAGTTGAACGGTGGATCCTGCTCGTTCTTCATGGCTTGAGCTCGTGCTTACCTACGCAGCTGGCATACGAGGACTGTCACCTCTCAAGGTAGGGGAATATTGCACAGAAGACTTGGACAATTGAATTGAGTTTAATTAACTAAAAAAGGACCATTAAATAAATATATATATAGAAATATATATATTTATACGAGTACGCATTTAACTCAAGGATGCGGTTTCGCGATCCTTCTCCTTTACTTTGCCGTTGTGCATCGTGCAAAGGTTTTGCGTTGCACTCCTGGTTACAGTCTTTACTTTGCCGTTGCGCATCGCGCAAAGGTTTTGCGTTGCACTCCTGCTTACAGTCTTTACTTTGTCGTAGCGCTTTGCGTCAGGCTTCTTGCTTTTGCATGTGTTGTTACGACCTTGTTATTCCAGATGACACTCAGGTTTTCTCTCATTGCATACGCATTTGAGACATCCTCGTGGAGGATGCAAGAGACATCTATCACACACTCTTGCGACAAGAGTTTAGTTGGGAGCTGGCGATACACCTCCGTTTAAGGAGAGGGATACCTCGCAAGGATCCTGGATCGTCGTGTGTGCAGTCCTGCAGAGTCAACTTGAGATTTCAAGGAGATGCGCAAAAGCATCAAAGACTGCTCCAAATCGAAGCATTTGGAAGGATGTGACTGAGTGGTTCTGCTCGCCTTTTTGGCATATCTTGGGTGATCCCGAATTGGGGGTTCGAGCGAACTTCTTAGCGGGTGTTCTGTTGAGAAACCCGTATCCCGTCTATCGAGGCCGGTATCGAGTCATGCGAGACATGTAGATACCCCAATAGCGGATGTGATTCGAGATAATCACATGCATAATGTTGGCACAAGGTACTACTGTTTCAAAAGATAAAGTAAAGTTGATAAACTTTACATCTTTGTGAAACACTCCTGTTTGAGGCTTCTATTGAGGAGCTATACCCCCCTTCATCCGAGAGTACTTGTAGTCGTGCACGACACGTCTAGTACTGCGATGATCGGATGAGACGGTCGTGCGACCTCGAACAGTGCTAAATGCACAATGTTGTTATCACATAAATGGCCTCACATTCGCCTTCGCAGGCAAGATGTTCGAGTGGTTTAAAGACCACAACATAGGATGGGTCGTTAGTTAAGCAACCCCTAACGCACCCATTCACTTCTGGTTGTTCTGTCAAGAGAGAGGATAGAGCGGTACAAAACTCCAATGGACATGTTGTTAACAACCGCCCCACGGGCAATGATCCGGCCTCCCCAATCATTGGAGTTAAGGGGAAATGAGCTACATTAGTTAGCTCAACACTTCTGTAGAAGTTGGATGCATCCGTGGAACTGCCTCATTTGGGGAATCTCTCTCGGCTAAAGCCGACCCTTTAGGAGCGGACTCAACTAGCTATTCGGGTTATTGAAAATACACAGAATAACAGACGCCCGAACTAGTCTCAGTTGTTTCTACGTTTTACCTGCGCGTACCCGCAGGCCAGTAATATCGAAACATAAAGTTTGTTCACACTGATCATTTGCTTGCTTGCTAGGTAGTTCAGTATGCTACTCGTTGAGCTGTGCACGCTTGTCAAGGCATTACTCTAGTTGGTTAAACTGCTTACGCAGTTCTTTACGGAGTAATAAAGAGCTTCTCATATTAGTGAAATGCTTATAATAATAGCATTATGTCAGTTGCTACATATTAGCATGTGACTTGCTTTACCCCTTGGTCGAACTGTTTGGTGCTTATTGTAGCGTAGCACTTGTTGGCTTGCATATCTTACGGTTGATGTGATTGCATACAGCTCGTAATTTACGAACTGGTGGCAACTAGGATTGATGTGGCTGCTTGTCTTATAAGCTGCTTACATATTGTGATATAACCGCTGACGTATGATTGCTAATCGTGTATAACTTATGAATGACTTGCGATGTAATGGTTTATGCCTTACGATTAATTTAATTACTTGATGGACTGAGCCATTTTATGGTAATTGTATGTTTTACGAGCATTGTTATGAGTGCTTGTCTTATTCAGTTGTTTTGTTTGGCTAACAGATAGAGTTAGTTACTCTTCGCCTATAGAATCAACTGGGTTGCCATATCTGCACGTTTTCATGTGTCGTTTACACATGCTTTGAGGTCCTATTTGAGGATTGCAATATTCCTTGTGGCAATAATACGATATGTAGGATTATATGCTTATGTGCGGAGTGATACGATGCATATTGCTGATATTCATGCTTGTGCCCATATTGTGGCTACTGACCCAAGAGTGATCAATTGTTTGGAACAGTCGATTGTATTGATGCATGTATCACCGAGTGGGGTGTCTGTTAAGTACCAGATCTTCAAAGGATTATCTGCGAGGGCGTGTATGATCAAGATCAGGTAACCGGCTAGAGTGGTAGATTCTCTGTGAGGATGTACACTGTCCACGAACGGGTAGCCGCAAAGACGGTAAACTCCTGTGAGGAAGTGTATGGTCCAAGACCAGGCCCTCTAGGGCGGTAATTCCTTGTCAGGTCGTATATCTCCCGGACCGAGCGATCCGACGTGGAGCTTGTGTTTTTGCTTACCATAAAAAGTTATGGTGAGCTGTGATGCTCTTCTGAGATTATTCAAGATAGCCAGTTATAAATTTATAGTTTCGGCTTTCTGTTTTAGCATGATTATATGCAGGACTCAGATGTGAGAATCAGATCGTTAGCGATTTAAGTTAGTGATCATGTTTTGGACCTTCTACGGAAGGGTGGGCTTTTCTGAGAAAGTATGACGCCTTAGTGAGTCATAACCGGTGACTGTTGGCCGCGTAAGGCTTTGAGAGATGAGAATAGATTAAGGTTGTTCAGGACAAAGCGTTTGTTAGAAGTAGTGACGGCGACAAACGATGTCCTGATACTGATTCAATGCAGAGACCTCGTTCTAGGAACGAGAACAAGTTAGTTGCATGGTGGTTCACAACCTACGATCAATTGAATCGTATGCTGCGCTTGTCAGTTGCACTGCTTACGCATTTGCACTACTTACTCGCTTGCACTACTTACTCAGTCGCACTACTTATTCGCTTGTACTACTTACGCGTTTACACTATTCACCTGCTTGCATTGCTTACCTGTTTAACTGCATATCTGCTTTAAACTGCATAACCTACTGAATTAAATGTACTTAATTCAGTTTCCTGTAGTCTCTCTTGTGCACCTACTAGTTTTTCGCGAAACTAACCCATTCTATGGGTACAGGTGATGATTAGGTATACTACGGGCGATGGCGCGATTGCAAGATGGCTTCAAAACTTCTTCTTCCTGCTCTTAGCTCGCGTCCTGGACGCTATGGGTTTGTATCGGATTTTCCTTAGGATACCCGAAAATTGTGAGTTTTGGTTTTTTAAGCTAACGTGCCCAAAGTTGTCAGCTTGTCTTCTGATTTAACAAAAGAAAAATCTTCCCCTGATTTCATAAACAAACTCTGAAGGAAAGAGATATTTCTAGTCTCTTGCATGTTTTTCTGAAAAGGGTTCGCAAGTTTGAAATTTGGGGCGTTACAACTTGGTATCAGAGCTAAGGGAAGTAAGGATTCTTGACCATTAAGCATACCTTTTTAGCGTTGTTAAGCTAACTGGCTTGACGTGTTTCGCTTATGTACCAGCATTGCTGGGTTTTTGTAAACTACTCATGTTACGCATGAATAGTACGAATATTTTTGGCTTCTTTTACGAGCTTCCTGAGATTTTGATCTTGGGTATTCATTGTTTACTCCAAGGATGGAAAAGAACTCGAACAAAGATTCGGCTGACGAATGGTCAAATATTAGGGAAAAATGCCCTGACTTGTATTTTGACCAATGAATGCAATAGAAATTTTGCGGACAAAATTATTTTGAGGGTAGGATGTAATAAACGGAAAAAAAAAATTATTAGCTTGGATTTGGGTCGGATCCGGACTCAATTGAGGCACCGCCTCCCTCGGGTCTTCTAGAGACAGCGGGGCAGGGGGTTTCAAACACGACCCCCCCTTATCGTCTCTCTCCCGATTCCCCTCTCCTGCTTGCGTGTTCTCTCTTCCCTTCTCCCTTTGACGCTGCTGCCACCTGCGACCTCCCTCCGCCGCCGCCGCTGCCACCTCCCTCCGCCGCCACCGCCGCCGCTGCCGGCCATCTTCTTCCCTCTCTCTGCTGCGAAGGCGCCGACGACCCACCGCCTTCCGCTCCAGCGACCCCAGCTACGCATACACCTCCCCTCTTTTCTCTTCCTTTCCGCCTCCTTTTCCACTTCTTCTCGGTGAGGGGTCGACCAACAGGGGGGGGGGGGGGTGAGCCCCCTGTCATCGACAGGGGAACTCCCACCCTGCCTCTCTCTTTTTGGGTCGACTGACAGGGGGGCAGAGCCCCCTGTCGTCGCCATTTGTCGGCAGGGGGCTCCGCCCCCTGTCACTTGCTGTGTCGACAAGGGGGCTCCACTCCCCCTGTCCCTCTTGTTTTGCCGGCACGGAGCGGAGCTCCTTGTGTCGGCCCACCTTTTCGGCAGGGGCTTCTGCCCCCCTGCCTTTTTTGGATTTCTCGACAGGGGCAGAGCCCCTGCTTCTTCGTGGTTCTTCCGGCAGGGGAGGGGTCAAGCCCCTCCTCCCTGCTCCCTGCGTCTCATGACGACAGGGGAGGGTCGAGCCCTCCCTGCTACCTTTGACGGCAGGGGAGGGACGAGCCCTCCCTACTACCTCTTTTGGTCAGGGGAGGGGTCGAGCCCCCTCCCTGCACCATCGTCTACTTCTTCTTTCCTCCTTTTCAGTCATCAGGGGCGACGCCTCCTATCGCCTGTGTCCGACTGCTGCCACCTGTTGTTGATCGACTGGCAGGGGTTTCTAGCCCCTGCCCCTCACTCTCTCTGTTACCTTTGGCTAATAGGGGTTGTGGCCCCTACCTAACGACTTTTGACAGGACAACAGGGGCATCAACCCTATCGCCTGAAACTTTTGGATCGACAGGGGCTAAAGACCCTGCCTGTCGTTTCTAGTAGGTCGGCAGGGGCTGGTGCCCTGCCGGTCCTTTGTCGACAGGGGTGACGCCCCCTGTCGCCTGCATCTGTTCTTCGACAGTAAGGGTCATTGGACCCGGCCTCACATTTCTTCAAGGTTGGCGGGGACCGTTGCCCCCTGCACCTTGTTTGTTTTCTAGTAGGGGGTTTCGCCCCTTTGCCTTGATCTTGTTGCCTCTGTTGCTCTTCTACATTCTGCAGGGAGTTGAGCTCCCTGACTACCCTCATATCGGGGTCTAGCACTACTGCAGGTCTTACCGGACCCACTTCTCATTTGTATTTTGGCATGCTAACCTTTTTAGCACCACAGGTTGAACGATGGATCTTACTCGTTCTTCATGGCTTGAGCTCGTGCTTACCTACGCAGCTGGCATACGAGGATCGTCACCTTTCAAGGTAGGGGAAGATTGCACAGAAGACTTGAACAATTGAATTGAGTTCAATTAACTAAAAAGGGACCATTAAATAAATATATATAGAAATATATATATATATTTATACGAGTACGCATTTAACTCAAGGATGCGGTTTCGCGATCCTTCTCCTTTACTTTGTCGTTGCGCATCGTGCAAAGGTTTTGTGTTGTACTCCTGCTTACAGTCTTTACTTTGCCGTCGCGCATCGCGCAAAGGTTTTGCGTTGCACTCCTGCTTACACTGTCCACGAACGGGTAGCCGCAAAGACGGTGAACTCCTGTGAGGAAGTGTATAGTCTAAGACCAGGTATACCATCTAGGGCGGAATTCCTTGTGAGGTTATACATTTCTCAGACTAGGTGATCCGGCGTTGATCTTGTTGATTGTAATAGTGGCTATCAACCCTGAGAGCGGTCATTTGTGTTAATGCGTGTATCGCAATGATTTTCATTGGATATGGTATTTGTTGGGGACCGACTTCCCAAAGGTTTCGCTGTGAGGTTGTACTTTTCCAAGATCGAGTAATCCGGCTAGAGTGGTAGAATCTCTGTGAGGATGTACACTGTCCACGAACGGGTAGCCGCAAAGACGGTGAACTCCTGTAAGGAAGTGTATAGTCCAAGACCAGGTATACCCTCTAGGGCGGTAATTCCTTGTCAGGTCGTATATCTCCCGGACCGAGCGATCCAACGTGGAGCTTGTGTTTTTGCTTACCATAAAAAGTTATGGTGAGTTGTGATGCTCTTCTAAGATTGTTCGAGATAGCCAGTTATAAATTTATAGCTTCGGCTTTCTGTTTTAGCATGATTACATGCAGGACTCAGATGTGAGAATCAGATCGTTAGCGATTTGAGTTAGTGATCATGTTTTGGACCTTCTACGGAAGGGTGGGCTTTTTTGAGAAAGTATGACGCCTTAGTGAGTCATAACCGATGATTGTTGGCCACGTAAGGCTTTGAGAGATGGGAATAGATTAAGGTTGTTCAGGACAAAGCGTTTGTTAGAAGTAGTGAGGGAGACAAACGATGTCCTGATACTGATTCAATGCAGAGACCTAGTTCTAGGAACGAGAAAAAGTTAGTTGCGTGGTAGTTCACAGCCTACGATCAATTGAATCGTATGCTGCGTTTGTCAGTTGCACTGCTTACTTGCTTTGAACTGCTTACTTGCTTTGAACTGCTTATGCATTTGCACTACTTACTCGCTTGCATTGCTGACTCGCTTGCACTACTTACTCTCTCGCACTACTTATTCGCTTGTACTACTTACGTGTTTACACTATTCACCCGCTTGCATTGCTTACCTGTTTAACTACATATCTGCTTTAAACTGCGTAACCTACTATATTAAATGTACTTAATTCAGTTTCCTGTAGTCTCTCTTGTGCACCTACTAGTTTTTCGCGAAACTAACCCATTTTATGGGTACAGGTGATGATTAAGTACACTACGGGCGATGGCGCGATTGCAAGATGACTTCAAGACTTCTTCTTCCTGCTCTTAGCTCGCGTCCTGGACGCTATGGGTTTGTATCGAATTTTCCTTAGGATACCCGAATTTTGGGAGTTTTGGTTCTTTTAGCTAACGTGCCCAAAGTTGTCAGCTTGCCTTCTGATTTAATAAAAGAAAAATCTTCCGCTGATTTCATAAACAAACTCTGAAGGAAAGAGATATTTCTAGTCTCTTGCCTGTTTTTCTGAAAAAGGTTCGCAAGTTTGAAATTTGGGGCGTTACACATGCTCTCCCATTTGGTCTTAGAGGGATTAGATCAAATGGTCCTTTTGATCTTATTCATTCTGATGTCAGAGGACCTTGTCCACGTATGTCAAAAGGAGGACATATGTACTTTGTGATATTCATTTTTTATTATACCTGATATACATAGATATACTTTTTGAAAAATAAGAGTGAATTGTTCGATCTTTTAAAGAGATTTTGTGTATATTGGGACTTAATTTGCAGCTATAGTAAAAAATTTGCCCTCAGATTCAAGGAGAGCGCATATAGGGCCATAATCTATATGAGTTCCTCTTGGGGAAGGGAATGGTACATCAAAAGTTATGTCCATATACACCAGAACAAAATGGAGTTGCTAAGAAAAAAAAAAAAGACATAGAGAGACCACTAGCTCTATTGCTTAACACTAGAATGCCTAAGGAGTTTTGGGCAGAGGTTGCAGGAGCAGTTGTTTATTTGATAAATCGGATGCCATCATAGGTTATTGGAAGAATGTCCCCATATAAAAAGTTGTTTAAAAGAGAGCATGATTAAGATTTGTTAAGTCTTTGGTAGTACTTAGTTTGTTCTTGTTCTACCCCCAACATAGAGATAAATTGTCACCTAGGAATGTCAAGTGTTATTTTATTGGATATCCTGAAGGCCAAAAACGAAATAGATGCTTTGATGCTATGGGTAAGAAGGTGTGGACTTCTAAGCATGTAGAGTTCTTGGAGAAAATGTTGTATTGCAAGGGTGCACATCAAAATGACAGTTATGAGTCCATATTCTCCTTCCTAGTTCCTTTATCAAAAGATCCTGAAAATAAACGAGTGGGTTACCTATAGTAGAATACTATCAGGAGTTCCTATCTAGTCATTTCTTGAGCAGCATGATCAGGAAGGTGAGGGTTCGTTTGAGCCAAATCCCAATGTTCCCGAGCAAACATATGTACCTCCTTCCATTCCTCGGCTACGTAGATCCCTTTGTTCCTCCTTCACGTTTGTTTCCTATGAGTATTTCTGCTACTCACCAAGCATTTTTAGCCATGATTCAGTCATATTATGAACCTAAATCTTATGATGAAGTTGACAGAAAGCTATGTGTAAGGAGTTGGAAGCATTGGAGATGATGAAAGTTTGGGAGTTAGTAAATTTGCCAGATGGAAAAAATATAGTCAGATGCAAGTGGGTAAACAAGATTAAGACTAAGGTTGATGGATCAATAGAAAGGTATAAAGATCATCTTGTAACGAAGAGATACAATCATTAGTATGGGATAGACTTTGTTGAGACCTTTGCTCTAGTTGCCCACATGATACTATCGGGGCATTGTTGGTAGTGGTTACAATTAGAAGGTGAAATTTATGGCAAATGGATGCCAAAAATGCCTTCCTAAATGAAGATTTAGAAGAGGATGTATGCATGGGGAATTGTTAACAAGGCAGAGTATGCAAGCTAAAGAGAGCTTTATATGGCTTGACACAAGCTTCAAGAGCTTGGTTTAATAAGCTCAGTTCTGCCATTATGAGATTGGGATTCAAACAAAGTTTTCATGATCCTATGACACTTATGGCCTCTTCCTCTTGAGCGCAATGTATACTCCTGCTATATGTAAAATGATAAGACAATTGTTGGGGATGACAAGGTTATGATTGAGAATGTAAATACTTGATTAACAAGGGGATTGGCAAGGTTAATTGTTGGGGATGACGAGATGTTAAATTATGTATATATAAATATATATATACATATACTTATATATATATATACATTCGTATATATATATATATAAGTATATATGTATATATACATAATAATATAGTCTTTTTTTGTTTTGTATAAACCAAAAACCCGATAGGGGTGTTTTGGTAATTCCATTTGTACCTTTTTGCTTTTTACCTTTTTTCCCTTTTTTTCTTTTTCCTTTTTTATTTTTTGTTTTTACTTTTTGGTACCATAAAGGGGCCCCACCTATCTAGTCGTTGGGGCCCCAACAGTCATATTTATGACCGTTGGGGCTCCCAACGACTAGAAGGGAGCCCCCTTTATGGTCCTTCTTTAGTGCTCTCCTCCCCTATATAAAGAGGAGGTTCCCCCTTGTAAATGTATGGGTTTTTACACCCTTCTCTTCCTTTCTTCAATAATAGCCAACTTATGACTTTAAGTCATTTTCTATATTTGTGAGTTTTGTGTGTGCACATTTGGTGTTTGTGTTCTTGGCTTTAGTAGTCACTCTTAAAGAGTGACTTTTTGCTCTATTGGTGCTTCCGCCTCTTTTCATTACATGGTATCAGAGCTCGGTTGGTGATTGGGCTTTTCTTCTGTCATCTTGGAACGCGTGCCTCTCAAAGTTTTGAAGAAAGGAGATATATTTGGTGCCGATGGAACGTGACTCTAGAGTGGAGCTTTCTTTTAAGCTAAATGGGTCCAACTATCTCATGTGGGCCTCCGCTATGGAAAATCATCTAAGAGGTAAGAAACTTTGGGGCTTTGTTATGGGAACTACTCCCGAACCCTCTCTTGTTCTTACCAAAACTGAAAATGAAGTTGAAAAAGCTTTAGATGGCGATGAGCGCATCAAAGCAATTAATGAACATCAATCCAAAATTGAGGATTGGGAAAGTAACCATGCCAAAATTTTGGCATGGTTTATGAACAATGTAGACCTTAAAAATTGTGCTAATATTGCCAAATTTAGAAGGGCCAATGAGGCTTGGTTTTTCCTTAAGGGTATGTATACCCAAAAGGATCTTGCTCGGCAATTTTTTTGTCAAGAAAAAATTCGTTCCACCAAAGAAATGGATATGAGTGTCCGGGACTATTTTAGCTCTCTTACCCCTCTTTGGGATGAGCTTGCCCGTCTTGAGCCTAAATGGGTTGCTCCACAAGATATTGAGCTAAGAAGGGAACAAATTGAAAATGAGCACTTTTTTCAATTCCTTCATGGACTTCGCCCGAAATTTGAACAAGTGAGGGCATCTCTTCTCCATAGAAGCAAAGCCCTACCTATTGAAGATGCTCTTGCCGAGATATGTCAAGAAGAAACTCGACTTGGCTTGAGCATTAAGAGTGATGAAGTTTTGGCCGTTACTAAGCCCGGATCGAATGTTAAAGCATATAGACCTCCTCTCTTTAACAAAAATAGCAATGGACCTAGAAAGGGAATTATATGCCACTATTGTAATGAACCGGGGCACATTAGACCGGTTTGTCCAAAGCTTAAAGGAAAGGTTGCCGTGGTTGGAGAAAGTTCTCCAAAGAAGGAAGAAAGTACCAAAGAAGGAGATATCAAAGAAACTCTTAATCATATCTCCGAAGTTCTCCAACACCTTCTCAAGTCTTCTCCTTCAACATCCGGAGCCGCCATCGCCTGCCGCCATCGCCTACTCTCCATCACCTCCAGGTATGTGGATACTAGACTCTGGTGCTTCTTTTCATATGACATCTCATAAAAACTCTCTTTCAAATGTTCTTTCCGAACCCATGTCTTCCTATGTTTCAACGGCCGATGGAACGTTATTGAAAATTGAAAGTATTGGAACACTTGACTTCAAAAATTCTCAAAACTTTTTCGTTCCTAAAGTAAGAATCGTTCCAAAAATTAATTTAAATCTCTTTTCCGTTTCCCAAATCACCGATCATGGATGCCAAGTCTCTTTCTCACTTAAAGATTGCACCGTGCAGGATCTCCAGTCAGGGAAGCTGATTGGGCAAGGCCATAGAAGGGGTGATCTCTATTTTATGGACTTTTTGACGCTTCCATCTAAGTCATCTTGCAATCTTGTTAAAGACAAAAGTATTGGAATTTGGCATGAGAGACTTGGTCATCCAAATTTTGTAAAAATGTCTCTTTTCCCTTTTTTGAACAATACTTGTAAAGACAATCACATGACTTGTAAAGATTGCATTATTGGGAAATCTAAAGCTACTCCATTTCCTCAAAGAAGTTACTTTACCACTCGACCATTTGAACTTGTTATTTCCGATGTGTGGGGACCCTCCCCAATTTTGTCTAAAGGAGGTTTTTCGTATTATGTGGTCTTTATTGATGACTTCACTCGATTTACGTGGATATACTTCCTAAGTCGCAAATCCAAAGTCTTCTCCTTCTTTAAAGAATTTCATGCAATAGTTAAAAACCAATTTTTGGGAAATCTATCTATCCTTAGGTCCGATAAGGGAGGTGAATATATATCTAATGATTTTCAAATCTACTTAAAAGAAAATGGAATTTGTCATCAACGTTCTTGTCCAAACACTCCGCAACAAAATGGTCTTGCAGAAAGAAAGCATAGGCACATAATAGAAACTACAAGAACTTTATTGATTTCAAAAAATATCCCAAAATCCTTTTAGGCCGAAGCGGTTCTAACCTCAACATATCTCATCAATAGAATCCCTTCATCCTCTTTGAAAAATCTTTCTCCATTTGAAAAACTTTACAATATGTCTCCAGATTATAAAAGATTAAGAATCTTTGGATGTAAATATTTTGTTTTAACTCGCAAAAATGATAAACTTTCTCCTAGGGCTATTGAATGTATTTTCTTGGGATATGGCGAAAAACAAAAAGGATATCGATGTTTTGACATACTTAAGAATAAACTTTATATCTCAAAAGATGTCACATTCCTCGAAGAAGAAAATGGTTTTTCGCATCAACCAAATGAAAATATTGACTATTCCTTTTTATTTGACTTGTTACCTCAAGAAAACATCATAGATGATTATGTTGATCCTAGTGAACCTCTTAATGAAAATCTTGTTGAACATCCAAATAATGATCAAAACTTAGAAGAAAATGTTTCAAGACAAATACAAGTCTACTCTAGAAGGAATGAAAGAAATCCTCCTTGTGCCCTTGAAAGATTTTCTCAAAATGAGTCGATAGAAGAAACCTCTCAAAGAAGATCAAATCGCATTCCCAAGATACCAAATAGATTTGTTTCTTATGACTGTTTTTCTCCTAACTATCGAGCATGCCTTCTTACTCTTCACTCCTTTCATGAACCGTCTCATTACAATGATGCTAAACAATATGCTCATTGGAATGAAGCTATGGAACTTGAACTTAATGCTCTTAAAAGGGCGCAAACTTGGGAAATCATTGATCCTCCCAATGGCAAGAAACCCATTGGATGTAGATGGGTGTTTAAAGTAAAAACTAAGAGTGATGGTTCATTAGAAAGATATAAGGCTAGGTTGGTAGCCAAAGGATATGCCCAAGAGTATGGGGTAGACTATGATGAAACTTTTGCCCCAGTTGCTCGAATGACTAGTGTTCGAGCCCTTATTGCTATAGCTTCTGTTAAAAAATGGCCAATCTTTCAACTTGATGTTAAAAATGCCTTCTTGAATGGTAATTTAAATGAAGAAGTTTATATGGAACCGCCTCCAGGTATGAATTTAAATGAAAAAGTTTTAAAATTAAAAAAGGCTTTATATGGACTTAAGCAAGCTCCTAAAGCTTGATATGACAGGTTTAGTAATGTATTAATCAATTTAGGTTTTTCTTCTTGCTATACTGACACTGCTCTTTTTGTTAAAAGAACAGGTGACTCCATTATTATGCTTCTGCTGTATGTTGATGATATGATCATCACTGGGAATGACAAAAAGGGAGTAAATGATGTTATGTCTATGCTAAAAGATACTTTTGATATGTCTGACCTTGGTTATTTGAGATATTTTTTAGGAATTGAATTGGCTTATTCCGCGCGAGGATACATCTTATCTCAAATGAAGTTAGTTGCAGAAATTTGTACCAAATCAGGAATATCTGATGAAAAGAAAGTTGAGACTCCCGAAGTTATCAATGCGAAACTAAGACTTGAAGATGGTGTTCTTCTTGAAGATCCAACTCCCTACCGTCAATTAATTGGATCCCTCACCTATCTGTCCATCACCCGTCCAGACATAGCTCATGCGGTTCATGCAGCGAGCCAGTTTCAGCACGCACCTACTACGGTTCATATGGCGGCCGTAATGAGAAATGTGCGATATATCAAAAATACCATCTCCAAGGGACTCTTCTTATCCTCTTCCTCATCTCTTGAATTGACTGCTTTTACTGATGCTGACTGGGGAGGAAATCCCAATGATCGTATCTCAATTACGGGTCTTTGTATTTTTTTAGGTGAATCTCTCATCTCGTGGAGATGCAAGAAGCAGCAGAAGGTTTCTTTATCATCTACTGAAGCTGAATATCGGGCTATGGCGATGACTACTATGGAAATTGTTTGGCTCAGAAGTCTCCTTGGTGACATGGGCGTTCCCATTTCCGCTCCCACCAAGCTCTATTGTGATAACAAGAGTGCGATATACATTGCCAGCAATCACACCTTTCATGAGCGGACCAAGCATATCGAAATGGATTGCCATTATGTTCGAGACGAATATCTCAAAGGGACCATCACATTGCCATATGTCACTTCAGAGTATCAACTGGCTGACTTCTTCACCAAGGCGCTCCCAACTCCACGATTCATGTTTCTTCTTGGCAAACTTTCGGTCTTCTCCCCGTAAAGTTTGAGGGGGCATGTTAAATTATATATATATAAATATATATACATATACTTATATATATATATATATATACATTCGTATATATATATATATATATAAGTATATATGCATAATAATATAGTCTTTTTCTGTTTTGTATAAACCAAAAACCCGATAGGGGTGTTTTGGTAATTCCATTTGTACCTTTTTGCTTTTTACCTTTTTTCCCTTTTTTCTATTTCCTTTTTTAGTTTTTGTTTTTACTTTTTGGTACCATAAAGGGGCCCCACCTATCTAGTCGTTGGGGCCCCAACAGTCATATTTATGACTGTTGGGGCTCCCAACGACTAGAAGGGAGCCCCCTTTATGGTCCTTCTTTAGTGCTCTCCTCCCCTATATAAAGAGGAGGTTCCCCCTTGTAAATGTATGGGTTTTTACACCCTTCTCTTCCTTTCTTCAATAATAGCCAACTTATGACTTTAAGTCATTTTCTATATTTGTGAGTTTTGTGTGTGCACATTTGGTGTTTGTGTTCTTGGCTTTAGTAGTCACTCTTAAAGAGTGACTTTTTGCTCTATTGGTGCTTCCGCCTCTTTTCATTACACGAGACTCTTCCAACCTATTCTTTTTTTTTCATATCCCTTTCTTTCTTCATTTCTTTTGTCTTTGGACAAGGCAGCTTTTACACATCACTCTTCACGCATTAAAAAACCTTGATGGCAGTGAATGCCATGTTTTGTAAGAGACAACAATATAAAATTTGATTCATTCTATAAGAGAAATTTTTTCATCCGTCATTTTGACCAACTATCCATAGTTCCTACCAAAAGTACAGTAAAATTAGGCTCCATAGATATCCTTTCACCAACTAGAGAGGTGCACTTTTTTCTCCTTTATAAGCATACAAAATTCAAAAGTACTTTATCAGGATGTCACAGATGACTAGAGTACACGAATTCAGTGACCAAGATCATGAGCATTCCTCTCTCCCTCTCCCCAATCTTTCCGACTTCTTTTTTCATAACCATCCCTTATGCATGAGGCGCTGCACCAAAAACTGAGGGGAGGCGTAAGCCTCAATTTTTTTTTTGAAAACTTAAAAAAACTATAAAAAAATATCTAAAAATACAAATAAATAAAAAAATACTTTATTAATGAAGCAACAAGCAATAAGAAATAGAAAATCTAAAATAAATACTAAAAAATATGAGATTAACATGTAAAAGTAACTGAGAAACTGATCGTAAAGCGTAAGCCTCAAAATTTTTTTTTGAAAATTTAAAAAAGAATTATAAAAAAATATCTAAAATTACAAATAAATAAAAAATGCTTTATTGATGAAGTAACAAGCAACAACAACAACAACAACAACTACGCCTTCATCCCAAAATGATGAAGTAACAAGCAATAAGAAATAAAAAATCTAAAATAAAATACTAAAAAATCTAAAATAAATACTAAAAAATATGAGAGATTAACATGAAACTGATTATATAACTTAGAAAAAAAAACTAAGGATTAAACTATAAAAAAATATCTAAAAATACAAATAAATAAATAAAATGTTTATTGATGAAGCAACAAGCAATAAGAAATAGAAAATCTAAAATAAATACTAAAAATCTAAAATAAATACTAAAAAAATGTTTTATTGATGAAGCATGCCTTAGGCCGGTGCCTTGAGGCGCGCCTTTTGCGCCTCAAGGTGCGCTTTTAACAACACTGTTCCCACTAGTAATGCTGAGTACTTTGGATTCATGTTTCCAGAAGTTGGCTACACAATTTGCAGACTGAAAATTGGTGGCGTATTCCTTTGATCAATAAACATACAATTACATTTGAATCACATGGTTCATCAACAGTATCAAGCTTGTGTCAATCTTTTTCATTAAGCTTTGTTAATCTTCTGAATTCCTATATATTCATAAACTATCCTACTTCCTCCTCCTAGTTTCTGCTTTCTATCTTAAAGTTTACTTACAAAGACTTCAAGGATGGCTACACTTGAGCATTTTTAACATACATCCTTTGCACATTTCAAGGATGAAGTCTTCTTTAATCAATTTGGTTGTTACTTCCTTAAACTGATGTCATAAATTATTTCTCAATTCTTTAGGGGTATATGTATGCTTATTCATGTCGAGTCACACGCTAAATTAATCCTCTGTAGATGGGATAAAGACTGATGATGATATTAATGTTAATTGTGTAATGCTTTGCTATGTTTGCCTTTGAGAATCATTTTTCATTATTTGGCAATTTGAAACAACGGAAACTCTTCCAAAAATCCGATATATGTACAACTTAATATGAAATTAAAAATACTCCAAACTACCAAGCATCCAATGTCAATACCAAAGTAGGAGGTAAAAGGAACAAATTCCTATTGTAAATGCATATTTCATCAATTTCAAGAATCCAATTCTGAAAACAGAAAAAGAAAAAGGTAAACAAAAAAAATAGCATATTACATCAGCATCATGGAGGTAAAAAGTCCCAAATGATCAACAAGGCTCATTAGATAAAAATCATACCATATTCTACATTAAAAAGATCACGAACTAAAATCTCAAAAAATTCTTTTCTTACACCCCCCTCATCCACACCTTCCTCACCATCAAATATTACCTGAAAGATAATGACAATATAAAATAAATCCTTAATCAGAAACTTATCATGCTGATGAAAGCAGAATCAAAAGACAAAATAATAAAGCAACAACTAATAACATCTAAATTCGTAAAGACAAGCCCATGAAACATAACCATTTCTTCTCATGGGTGTGTCAATGAGAACTTTGGTCAATTCTCCGTGATTAGTTTTAAAATATTCCTATTGCTAGGGTTTAGGTCTCAAAGTAGAATAAGGTGTTCTTAGGTGAGGCTGTTCCTATGTTCTAGATCTTAATTGTGTGAACTCAATCGTTGGCTAATTGGCAGCAAAAGGATCTCCTATATCTGATTGCAACATGTGTGCAAACATGATGAAACAATCAGAACAATATAATGTATGCAAGTCATATACCACATCCCACAACGAATTGCGCATGATGCTGCTGGCACATGAGGTAACATTCAACATCTCCACTTTGACCTCATGAAGAGAAGATAACCAACCACATCATAATGTAATGCTTGCTGCCTCTTGTGCAAATATGTTGCATATTGGTAATGGTTCCAAGGGCAAAAGTCATCAAAGATATGCTGCCCATGGGACGTGTCGTACCCACGTGTTCATCTTCCAGATGTGTCTTACCCATATAATCCTGCTTATAGACCCACTACCATTTCCATGCTTCAATT
Source organism: Nuphar pumila (assembly GCF_984573655.1). NCBI lineage: Eukaryota > Viridiplantae > Streptophyta > Magnoliopsida > Nymphaeales > Nymphaeaceae > Nuphar > Nuphar pumila. Next base: position 53,466,901 of record NC_143254.1, read on the forward strand.
ATAGTTTGTTTCCATGCTATGTTGTCACATCTCTTAGGCAGCGGACTTGAAACCTATGCAGTCATTCGCCCCTTCATACGCATACTGACTGGATCTTATGATCTTTGATATACTGAGTACCTCTTTCAGCCAATGAAATGTACAGCACTAATTGAAAATCCATTCGTGCAAGCATCAATATACAACCAACAACAAATAAACAGGCTTGATAGCCTCAAGTTATATGGTAGTCAAGCTCAAGAGCTACACATCATGTAACCAGAAACTGAGGTAAGCTTCTCCATGTCATGCTTCTCATTGACTAAGAAATATAACCTTTCAAGACTATGTACACACATACATAATACCTATATACTATGTCACATAGGTGCGGGTGCGGGTGCGGGTGCAGGTATGGATGCGGCGATGTTGTGCTTTAAAAAAACTTGGGTGCGGGGGGTGCGGGGAGGATATATATAATTTTTAACAGTTTTAAGTTAACACTATGTGTGTTCCGGACCGCCATGTTTTTCACCTTTTTGCTCTGATGTATATACCTCTTTGGCACTCTAGAGTGCCCCACAAGGCCTTCCAGCCTAGGTACTCCGTGTATTCGGACCCTCTCTCCCCCTCTTGATGTACTTGGCTTTCAAGTATCTATAAAAAAGTTTTTTGCATCCTTGTCTCTTTGCTCTCTTTGTGTTTGGGCATATACGTACTCTTGCTTCCGCTCGTGCGCGTGTGTTGTGTGTTCTTGTGCGCTCAAAAGGCCTGCCTTCGGTGTTTGTGATTGTCCGAAGCTGCGTCACGGGGGCCTTCGCTTCTAAGCCCCTGACAAGTTGGTACCAGAGCCTTGTCGACATTGGGAGTGACAATGGTGCCAAAGAAGATTGCCATGACCCCTTCAAGCAGTATGGTTCCTCCTGAAGAGGACTTCATGGCCGATGATCGGGTGTCAGTCATCTCGCGCGATGTTGCGGAGCTGACTGGGTCAGTGACCAACATGGAGAAGTTGGTTAATGGAACTTGTGTTGCTTTTAATGATCTCAATGCAGAGATCAAGACAACAGTAGAGGGAGTGGAAGACTCGGTGGAAAGTCTTGCCACTAAACTTAACTACTCGGTGGAAGATTTTTCCACCAGGTTTGATGATTTGTTGAGTCGGTTCAACATCATGACTGCCGAATTAGATGTTGTTCGACGAAAGAATGAACAGTTGGAGCGGCAATTGAGAACTGCCCCGGCTGGCGGTGTTGCGACACATATGGATAGACCACGTTACAGGCTACCTGAGCCCGCAAAGTATAAAGGCACGCGGGACTCAAAGGATCTCGAGAATTTTATCTACGAGATGGACCAGTTTTTAGAAGCTGCGAGGATAGAGGACACAGATCGGCTGCGGATCGCAACAATGCACTTTGCGGATGAAGCGACCCTCTGGTGGAGACGTCGCTTGGGTGATGTTTGTTAAAATGTACCTTATATATATATATTACATCAATACCCGATAGGGGTATTTTTGTAATTTCACATAGTTGTTTTAGAAAACAACTATTTTCAGTTTTTGTTAAAATGTATTTTCTTTTTTTATTTTTCACTTTTATTTTTTGTATTTTTTAAATAACAAAAGGGGCTCCAACCATAGAGTCGTTGGAGCCCCCAACGGTCACAAATGTGACCGTTGGGGGCTCCCAACGACTCCATGGGAGCCCCCTTTTGGGCTCTCCTTTTGAGGCATTTTGCCTCTCCTCTCCTCTCCCTTTTGTATAAATAGGGGTGATCCCCTTGTATATTTTTCATTTTCTTGAGAGCTTTTTCTCTTCTCAATAAGAGGCTTTTTATATTGTTGCCTTCTTAAAGGCTTATGCTTGTATTGTCCCTTTGTGGACTTGTGATATTGTCTCTTTTATTCATTGTTGTAAGTGCTTGTATGCACTCTTTATATTTCCGCAATATCTCATTACATGGTATCAGAGCCACTCGATTCTTGAAGGAAAGGTGTGGTTCGTGTCTCTCATATTTAGTGGACATCTTCTCACTTCTTGGCAACATCATGGAGACAAAGATTGACCTACCTTTCAAGCTCAATGGAAAGAATTATATGATGTGGGCATCGACAATGGAAAATAATCTCAAAGGAAAGAAGCTTTGGGGTTTTGTCATGAGGACCGTTCCGGAACCAAAGCTTATGCTCACGAAGATGGAAGAAGGTCAAGAAAAGGCTCTTGAGGGAGATGCTCGCCTCAAGGCCATTGAAAGTCATCAAAAGGAAGTGGAAGATTGGGAAAGCAATCACGCAAAAATCCTTGCGTGGTTTATGAACAATGTGGAGCTTAAGGTATGTGCTAATATAGCTAAATTTCGTAAAGCCAATGAGGCTTGGTTCTTTATGAGGGGTATGTATACCCAAAAGGATCTTGCAAGAGCTTACTTCTTGCAAGAAAAGATTAGAACCACCAAGCAAGGTGATTCTAGCATTCAGGACTATTATAGTGCCCTAAATCCATTATGGGATGAATTGACTCTCTTGGAGCCAAAATGGGTTTCTATGGAAGATATTGATTTAAGGCAAAAACAAATGGAACAAGAGCGATTGTTTCAATTTCTTTTTAGGCTACGTCCCGAATTTGAGCAAGTGAGATCTTCACTTCTCCATAGATCTATTTTTCCTCCTATTGAGGATGCTATTGCCGAAATCACTCAAGAGGAGACAAGGCTTGGCATGAGTAAGCATGTTGATGAAGTCCTTGCCGTATCAAAACCGGGTAACAATGTTAGAACCTATAAGCCTCCTCATTTTGGGAAACAAGGAAACTACAATGGAGGAAGAAAAATGATTGTTTGTCATTATTGCAATGAGCCGGGTCACATTAGACCCGCTTGTCCAAAGCTTATTGGAACCTTCAAGTCTAAAGTGGCCTCTCTTGAAGAAACCACCACCAAAGAAGATGAAGGCAAGAACAATGACATTAAAGAAACTCTTGGACAAATATCTATGGCTCTCCAACAAATGCTAAAAGTTTCTTCCTCCACATCGGGTGCGGCTATTGTTTCATCATCATCACCCGGTACGTATTCTTGGATCCTTGACTCCGTAGCTTCTTTTCATATGACCCCTCATGAAAATGCACTTAGTGATGTTTGCACCAATTCAAAGGACTCTTGTGTCTCTACGGCCGATGAAACTTTTTTGAAAATTTCAAGTATTGGCTCTTTTAAAGATTCACAAAATTTTTGTGTTCCAAAAGTAAGAGTTGTTCCCAAACTAAATTTAAACCTATTTTCGGTTTCTCAAATTGCCGACCATGGATGTGAAATATCTTTCTCATCTAATGGTTGTTTTGTGCAGGATCTCCTATCCGGGAAGCGGATTGGGCAAGGCCATAGAAAGGGAGACCTCTATTATATGGACCATCTTGATCTCCCTACAAACTTTTTTTGTTCTTATGTCCAAGAAAAAAGCATGGAAACTTGGCATAAAAGACTTGGTCATCCAAGTTATTCCAAAATGTATCTCTTTCCTTTTGCAAACAAATTTTGTAAGGAAAAAGAAATTAATTGCAAAGATTGCATTTTTGGAAAAATGAAGTCTATTCCATTTCCAACTATAACTTTTCTCTCATCAAGGCCTTTTGAATTGGTGCATTCGGATGTTTGGGGGCCTTCTCCGGTTATGTCTAAAGGGGGCTATTCATATTATGTTACGTTTATTGATGATTTTACTCGTTATGTTTAGATTTATTTCCTTAGTCATAAGTCGGAAGTATTTACTTTCTTTAAGGACTTTCATAAAAAGGTTCAAAATCAATTTCAAAGTAACATATCTATTTTAAGATCCGATTCCGGTAGCGAATACTTATCTCACGAATTCCAAAGCTATTTAACCCAAAATGGCATTTGCCATCAAAAGTCATGTCCTAGGACTCCTCAACAAAATGGCCTAGCGGAAAGGAAACATAGGCACATTATAGAAACCGCTAGAACATTACTTGTTTCTAGGAATATTCCAAAGAAGTTTTGGGCCGAAGCCGTTCTAACCTCAACCTATCTAATCAATAGAATGCCCTCTTCTAAGTTAAAAAATGCTTCTCCCTATGAAAAACTCTTTAAATTTTCACCTGATTTCAATCGTCTTCGTATTTTTGGCTGCAAATGTTTTGTCCTACTACATAAAAGGGATAAGTTATCTGCAAAAGCAATTGAATGTGTTTTTTTAGGATATGGTGAAAATAAAAAAGGGTATAGATGTTATGATTTTAAGAATGATAAACTATATATTTCAAAAGATGTAACATTTCTAGAAGAAGAAAATGGTTTTGATAAAATAGAAGAAACAAATGAAATTGATTATGTATTCTTATATGATCTTATTGATGACATACAAGAAGATTTTCTTGAAAACATAGACGATACTCGTGAGTTGTCCCCTCTTGACATAACACCCTCAAATGATAGTGATTCAAATATAAATGTTCATGATAGTGATACCAATATAAATGTTTACTCAAGAAGAAATCAAGAAAATCCTATTAGTGCCCTCAAAAAATACTCTCAAATTTCTGAATCCACTGAGGAACCACAAGTTAGGCATTCTTCTAGAATATCAATACCCCCAAATAGATTTGTATCCTATGATTCCTTAACTCCCAACTATCGGGCATGTTTAATAACCCTACATTCTTATTTTGAACTGGCCACTATAATCAAGCTAAATCTATACCTCATTGGGTTGAAGCAATGCAAGTTGAACTAAATGCTTTAAAAAAGGCCAATACTTGGGAAATAGTTAATCTACCCTCACACAAAAAACCTATTGGTTGTCGCTGGGTCTTCAAAGTTAAAACTAAAAGCGATGGTTCTTTAGAACGATATAAAGCTAGATTAGTTGCTAAGGGATACTCCCAAGAATATGACATTGATTACGAAGAAACATTCGCTCCCGTAGCTCGAATGACTAGTGTCAGGACCTTAATTGTTGTCGCATCAACCAAAAAATGGCCTATTTATCAACTTGACGTAAAAAATGCTTTTTTAAATGGAAGTTTGAGTGAAGAAGTTTATATGGATCCGCCACCCGGAATAAATATTAAGTAAGGTCAAACACTTCGTCTTTTGAAGGCCTTGTATGGTCTTAAACAAGCCCCTAAGGCTTGGTATGATCGTTTCAGTGATATCATGATAAAGTTAGGATTTCACTCTTGTTATACTGACACTACTCTTTTTGTTAAACATGCAGGTTCTAGTATCGTAATTTTGTTGCTTTATGTTGATGATATGATTATCACTGGAAATGATCAAAGTAGTATTATCAATGTTAAAAATATGTTAAAAGATAATTTTGATATGTCTGACTTAGGTTTTCTCAGATATTTTCTTGGAATTGAGGTTGCATATTCTCCTAGAGGATATATTTTGTCACAGATGAAGCTTGCTGCAGATATATGATCTAAGTCTGGGATTTCTGATGATAAGAAAGTAGAGACTCCCGAGGTTATTAATGCCAAATTGCGGTTGGAGGATGGAGTTCTTCTGAAAGATCCCAGACCTTACAGACAACTCATTGGGTCTCTTACCTATTTAACCATCACCAGACCAGATATCACTCATGCGGTTCACTCAGTTAGCCAATTTCAGCATACTCCTACAACTGTGCATATGAGTGCTGTTCTCCGAATCATCCGCTACATTCGGAATACTATCAATAAAGGGCTATTTTTATCCTCCTCTTCTTCCTTGAATCTTCTTGCTTATACTGATGCGGATTGGGGAGGTAATCCCAATGATCGAGTCTCAACTACTGGTTTTTGTGTCTTTTTAGGGGACTCTATGATTGCCTGGCGATGCAAGAAGCAGCAGAAAGTTTCACTATCATCCACTGAAGCTGAGTACCGGGCTATGGCAACCACGACAATGAAACTTGTATGGCTTCGCAGTTTGCTTAAAGACATGGGAGTTGATATTACCGAAGCCTCAAAGCTATGTTGCGACAACAAGAGTGCCATTTATATTGCGAGCAATCATACTTTTCATGAACGTACAAAACATATCGAAATGGATTGTCACTATGTTCGTGACGAATTCTTACGAGGAACTATTGCTCTGCCATATGTCACTTCAAAATATCAGTTGGCGGACTTCTTCACTAAAGCTCTTCCGGCTCCTCGCTTCATGTTTCTTCTTAGCAAACTTTCCGTCATTTCCCCGTAAAGTTTGAGGGGGGGTGTTAAAATGTACCTTATATATATATATATTATATTACATCAATACTCGATAGGGGTATTTTTGTAATTTCACATAGTTGTTTTAGAAAACAACTATTTTCAGTTTTTGTTAAAATGTATTTTCTTTTTTTATTTTTCACTTTTATTTTTTGTATTTTTTAAATAACAAAAAGGGCTCCAACCATAGAGTCGTTGGAGCCCCCAACGGTCACAAATGTGACCGTTGGGGGCTCCCAACGACTCCATGGGAGCCCCCTTTTGGGCTCTCCTTTTGAGGCATTTGCCTCTCCTTCTCTCCTCTCCCTTTTGTATAAATAGGGGTGATCCCCTTGTATATTTTTCATTTTCTTGAGAGCTTTCTCTCTTCTCAATAAGAGGCTTTTTATATTGTTGCCTTCTTAAAGGCTTATGCTTGTATTGTCCCTTTGTGGACTTGTGATATTGTCTCTTTTATTCATTGTTGTAAGTGCTTGTATGCACTCTTTATATTTCCGCAATATCTCATTACAATGTTCGACGGGGATTAGTTGCTATAGTCTCATGGGAGGATCTCCAGAAGGAAATGTGAGACTACTTTCTACTTAAAAAACAAGAGAAAATGGCCCGCAAAAGGTTGTTGGCATTGAAACAGACAGGGTCAGTGCATGACTATGTCAAGGCATTCTCTTCGATAATGTAGGAAGTGGAGAGAATGAATGATGAGGATCGGTTGTTTTACTTTGGCAACGGGTTGTAAGGATGGGCAAACCAAGAACTCATTTGGCATGACCCTGCAACACTAACTGAGGCACTTGCGGTTGCAGAGAAACTTGCTGAGCTGAATAGGAATGACCTTGCATTTCAAGGCAGACAGCGGGGAAATGATCGCAACAATCGAAGGAACGACCAAGGACCAAATGCTGGTCGGGGAAACGAGCAGAATCATGGCCGGCAAGATGGCCAAAATAATAACCAAAATTAGAATAACTTTCAGGGTGGCAATTATCGTCGTCGTGACTGTCGCATCTGCCATGGGGATCATTGGCAGGATACATGTCCCAATAGAAACCACGGTCAAGGGAATGAAGATAACCGCGTACCTCGAATTGCAAATGCTGGTCAGAGTGAGGAAGAGTATCAACCTGCAGAGGTGCCAACAATTGGTGCAATGCAGATGATGAGTGCAGTAAAGGTCACAACTGTTGTGGAACCTACAACATGCAAAGAATTGATGTACTTGGAACTTCTGCTCAACGGAAGACTTACCAAGGCATTGGTAGACACTGGTGTCACGCACAACTTCATCTCACGTGAAGAAGCAGAACAGATGGGATTACAGTGGGAACGGAAAGAGAGCCGCATGAAAGCAGTTAATTCAGAGGCTAAGGCCATCTACGGCGTCGCTCGGGATGTACCAGTGCGGATCCATAACTGGTCAAGAATGATCGCGTTATCAGTCGCACCTATGGATGCTTTTAAAGTCATCCTCGGGATGGAATTTTTGAGAAGCAACAAGGCAGTGTCGATGCCCCACCTCAATGTTGTTAGCTTTGAGAGTGAGAGTCAGCCTTGCATGGTTATTGCGATGGCGGGAAAGCCCTGCGAGCGCTTGGTGTCTGCGCTCCAGTTGAAAAGAGACGTGAAAAGTAGTAACGAGACTTTTCTTGTCACAATCCACGCTATGGATGTGGTAGAAGAAGCCGCGGATGTCCCAGAGGCCTTAGCACCAGTATTGAAGGAGTTTGGCGATGTTATGCCCGCCAAGATGTCGAAGAAGTTACCTCCGAGGCGTGAGGTAGATCATCAGATTGAATTAGTACTGGACGGCCACCCGCAATGGCTCCTTATCGCATGGCAATTCCTGAGCTGCAGGAATTACGCAAACAACTGGATGATATGCTCGAAGCGGGGATCATCCAACCTTCCAAAGCTCCCTTTGGAGCGCCTATGTTGTTTCAAGCAAAGCATGATAGATCGAAGTTGTTGTGCGTCGACTATAGGGCATTGAACAAAATGACAGTGAAGAACAAGTACCCGCTTCCTTTGATCGCAGACTTGTTTGATCAACTTGAAAAGGCAAAGGTCTTCTCTAAGTTGGATTTGAGATCTGGCTACTGGCAAGTCAGAGTTGCAGAAGGGGATGAGCCAAAAACTACTTGTGTAACGCGATATGGGCGTTCGAATTCCTTGTCATGCCCTTTGGCTTGACGAACGCGCCCGCTACCTTTTCGACCCTAATGAATAAGATCTTCTACCCGCACCTTGACAAGTTTGTCGTCGTGTATTTTGATGACATAGTGGTGTATAGCGACTAGATGGAGAAGCACGTTCAACACCTTCAGATTGTGTTTCAGACTCTGAAGGACC